>NW_019396695.1:45211-163293 GCF_000591075.1 Eurytemora carolleeae | reverse complement strand
CAAGACATCTGAGACATCTGCTCATCATCCTCAATCTCTGCCTCCTGCTCCCCGATCTCTTCCTCCTGGTACTGTTCCTCCTTATCCTTGATCTCTTCCTCCTGGTACTGTTCGTCCTTATCCCCGATCTCCTCCTCCTGGTACTGTTCCTCCTTATCCTCCATCTCCTCCTCCTGATACTGTTCCTCAGTCTCTTCCTCCATCTCAAACTCAACCATTCAAACAGCCTCATCCTGAATTTCTTCTGCAAGAGGTTTAGCAGGTTTAGTCGCCTTCTTCCTGGGTTTAGGTTTAGAATAACCATGAACAAGTTGCAAATTCTTCAGATTATTATCCGAACCTCTATTCCAACCTCATGTAACAGTGTTGGCGACAGTTATAACATCAAGTTTGGTAGGAACATCATCAGAAAGTGAAACAACGCTCTGCTCCACCGGTGCAGCATCATGATTCTTGGTGATCTGATTGATGGATGGGGTTATCGCTGACTTTCTATAAGCAGGTGCAGGAGTCCCTTGATCTGAGTTTTGGTTCTCCGCTATCGTTGGAATTATCTACGGATCTGACCCACATGTAGAACACAACTGGAGTGATCCTAGGAATGACTCAACGTTTTTACAACAAATATTTTTTGAATGTCAATGTTAAAACCTTTAAACCAACGTTTTGTTCTAGAATCTTATTAACTACGTAAATTGCTATAATATTATAGCTCATATATATTTATACACCTTTTTTCGTAATATAAGACAATGTGAATTATACATGTAAATCCTGTTAAAACCAATTATACAAACCAAAATAAAAAAATATTTCATTAAAAAAAAACTTTCTACCTGATTGACTCCCTAGAGATGAAATAATATATAATTTACTTCCCAGTTATGAACTATCTTATTGACCCCCTAGCTCTGAAGTATCTACCTGATTGACCACCTAGCTATGAACTGCTACCTGATTCACCTCCTAGTTACAAACTATCTACTTGATTGACCCCCAAGCTCAAATCTATCTACCTGATTGACCCTCTGGATATAAAATTGATTCCTGATTGACCCCCCTTGCTATGAACTGCTACCTGATTCACCTCCAAGTTAGAAACTATCTTCTTGATTGACCCTCAAGCACAGATCTATTTACCTGAATGATCCTTTGCTATGAACTGCTACCTTAATGACCCCCTAGCCGTAAAATATCTACCTGATAGACCCTCTAGCCTATTAATTACTACCTGATAAACCTCCTAGCCATAAATGTTCGGCCTGATTGAGCATTTAACTATGAACTACCAGATTGACCCCCTAGCTGCGAACTGTCCACCTGATTGACCTCCTTGCTATCAATATACCTGATTGACCATTTAGCAATGAAATGCTAACTGTTTGACCTCTTAGCTATAAGCTTCACACTGTCTTCAATGAGTGCTTGCTCCATCTCTTCTCTGAGACTGGTTTCCTCAAGAAAGTCTCCTTTTCTACACTTAGAACAGTTCCTGCATGAGATACATCTGTATTGGATGTCAGCTCCTATATCCTCTGCTTCATAAAATCTCTTTTCCTTCTCCTTTAGGTTATAGGCTGTACAGCTCAATTTCCATTGTTTTGGAATTGTCCATTCACTAATTGAAGAGTAAGCCTCACAATGGTTTAAAGAGCATTTCATAACTGGAGGTATAACAGGCTTCAGTGTGTCTTCTTTCATTAGCTCTTCCAGATGAGATAACTTATCTTGGTTAATCCTCACCCAGGACATTTCCATTACATATGCCTTCGCTTCCATACTGAGGTACATTCTAGGGTTCATAAACATGCCTGTTTCATAAGCTGCTCTCCAGGCTTTGTGCGGACCACCAAGAATTCCTTGGCAACCTGTAGCTGAGGTGAACACAGCTCTATATATACCTAATCCTCCAGGTAGAGTGAACAAGAGCTTAGGGAAGTACTTATTGTATCTAATTCCTATCATCAAATCAACCTCAGTTCCACCAACAGTTTTATCTACAGTGGGAAGTTTCTGACCTTTGTGTTTTTCTTTATATTGGGTTTGTATTTCCTCCCAAGCTTCCTGCAGCTCATAGGCTGGAAAGGGGGAGGTGATGCTATACATTCTCAGGCCAGTAATTGTGGCTACTTAGTTTGAATTAGCTATTTCAAGATGGAACCTCTCATCTTCATGCTTAATTACAATAGAACCTCCACCAGAAACATCTAATATGGTTGGACCTGGTCTCACAACTTCAGTTTCTATTATCTCCGCAGCTCTGCTGGAAATTGCAGCTCCTTGGCACCCTGAGTCATAAAACATAAGTGCTTCATGGTTATCACTCAACTTGACATTTTGGAGAAGGAACAAAGAAGGTTCTTCAATGTCTGGCAAGTAAACCCTGTGTTCAGGTTGGCATTCATTATCTCCAGGTTTGGTCGCATACATCCTGGATGAGAAAAAGAACTTAATATTCCTAGGGTTTAGATTCTTAGGGAACTTGGTTTTATCAAGAGATTTGATGAACTCTTCCTCGAGTTTCTTGTTCTCATTCACATGGTAAGTACACATTGTAAAGTGATATTGTTTAGACTCTTCTCCTGCACATTGACCAGCTTGACAAATGTAATTGGTCTTGCAGGTTCTACTATGCTTCCTCCACCAATCTCTTCTGTTATCAAAGTCCACAGATGAGTCCATTCGCAAACACCTAAAACAAACCTTGGCTTGGCCTGTTAGAGTGTATCTATCTCTACCTTTGGAGTTCAAGAACTCTTCACAATAGTACAGGTGTGTATGGTATCCAGAGCATTGAGTACATTTTAGAGATCTTGGCTCTTTTCTAGACCTGGAGTCACTTGGCTGGTTTCCTTGCTTTGCATTGGAGGCTCTGGTGTCCTGGTTTGAGTAAGCTTTCTTGCCTTGATTCTTGGTTGCCGGCTCAAGCTTATCCTTCTTGATATTATCCAGGGAATTCACAGCAGACATTTCATAATTTATCTCAAAGGTTAGATGTTCAACAAACCTTCCCAAGAACACAACCAACTTCTCATAGATTACCTGCCTAGATAAGACACCATCAGAGTTTTCCTCCTCCTTCAACTCTTTTTGCATACCTTCATGAAGTTTATAAGGGAGATTTTTTATTATTTCAGGTACAATACTGCTGAAGTATAATTCATCCTCCAGTTTATAACTTTTAGCAAGAGTGTGGAGTGCGGCTAACTTTGCTTGAACATTTACTGCCCAATCCCTTTTCTTAAAATAGGATCCAGTACAGGTTCCAATCTTCTTTAACTCCTCAACCTTCAATTTCTCTCTCCTTCTTCTTCTTTTTCTTTCTTTTCTTGAGTTTAATTTCTTCTCCAATAATCCGAGACATCTGAGACATCTGTTCATCGTCCTCAATCTCTGCCTCCTGCTCCCCGATCTCTTCCTCCTGGTATTGTTCCTCCTTATCCTCGATCTCTTCCTCCTGGTACTGTTTGTCCTTATCCTCGATCTCCTCCTGGTACTGTTCCTCCTTATCCTCCATCTCCTCCTCCTGATACTGTTCCTCGGTCTCTTCCTCCATCTCAAACTCAACCATTGAAACAGCCTCATCCTTAATTTCTTCTGCAAGAGGTTGAGCTGGTTTAGTCGCCTTCTTCCTGGGTTTTGGTTTAGGTTTAGGTTTAGAATAACCATGAACAAGTTGCACATTCTTCAGATTATTATCCGAACCTGTATTCTAACCTCATGTAACAGTGGTGGCGACAGTTATAACATCAAGTTTGGTAGGAACATCATCAGAAAGTGAAACATCGCTCTGCTCCACCAGTGCAGCATCATGATTCTTGGTGATCTGATCGATGGATTCTTTAGCACTTTTTAGATTTTTGAAAAGTTTTCCTGTGGGTGAAATATAAGTATTCCATGAAGATTTTGCGGTTTTATGGTATATTCTCCTCCATCCTGGCCCCAACTCAGGAGCTGGAGTATCTTGAAGAGAGGCAGCGGAGTCATGGGGCTTGATGGCCAGAGGCTGGATATTGGAAAGATCCCCGAAGGATACGGTCGACAAATCATTTTTCAGCTTTTTCCTTGGTTCACTATCCGTCTCCACTTTTAGTTTCAAAGAATCAGGAGTCTTCTTTGTTCTAGCAAGGTTAGGGGTTGCATGACTAGGAGTTACAGCGGAAGCTTTATTAGGGGTTATCGCTGACTTTCTATAAGCAGGTGCAGGAGTCCCTTGATCTGAGTTTTGGTTCTCCGCTATCGTTGGAATTATCTACGGATCTGACCCACATGTAGAACACAACTGGAGTGATCCTAGGAATGACTCAACGTTTTTACAACAAATATTTTTTGAATGTCAATGTTAAAACCTTTAAACCAACGTTTTGTTCTAGAATCTTATTAACTACGTAAATTGCTATAATATTATAGCTCATATATATTTATACACCTTTTTTCGTAATCTAAGACAATGTGAATTATACATGTAAATCCTGTTAAAACCAATTATACAAACCAAAATAAAAAAATATTTCATTAAAAAAAAACTTTCTACCTGATTGACTCCCTAGAGATGAAATAATATATAATTTACTTCCCAGTTATGAACTATCTTATTGACCCCCTAGCTCTGAAGTATCTACCTGATTGACCACCTAGCTATGAACTGCTACCTGATTCACCTCCTAGTTACAAACTATCTACTTGATTGACCCCCAAGCTCAAATCTATCTACCTGATTGACCCTCTGGATATAAAATTGATTCCTGATTGACCCCCCTTGCTATGAACTGCTACCTGATTCACCTCCAAGTTAGAAACTATCTTCTTGATTGACCCTCAAGCACAGATCTATTTACCTGAATGACCCTTTGCTATGAACTGCTGCCTTAATGACCCCCTAGCCGTAAAATATCTACCTGATAGACCCCCTAGCTTATAAATTACTACCTGATAAACCTCCTAGCCATAAATGTTCAGCCTGATTGAGCACTTAACTATGAACTACCAGATTGACCCCCTAGCTGCGAACTATCCACCTGATTGACCTCCTTGCTATCAATCTACCTGATTGACCATTTAGCAATGAAATGCTAACTGTTTGACCTCTTAGCTATAAGCTAACTTGATTTACCTCCTAGCTATAATTGGCTTTGTTGATACATGTTATTATCAGGACCAACCCCTGTATATGCTATTGGTGGTTTGTGAGCATAGAAAACGGATAAAAAAAATATGCCGCGATTAGAACTTAAATTGCTAAAGCCTATAAGTACCTAAAACTAGTACTTATTGCCTAAAATGATTTTTTTTGTCAAAAAGTGAAATCAACTGTTATGGAAAAACTAATAAACGCAGTTTAATTGAATTTTAAAATCAAGCCTGGTAGCGGAAACACTCCATTTTTACATGTAGCTGATCCCAATAAGATAAAGGCCCAATTTTTCTTCAGGTTGCTCTACATATATATGTAGAGCACTGTCAACCATTGTAACCATTTGAGACTGGGTGCATGTTCAAATTCAGAAAAAAACAAAATTTACATAAATTTGGGTCACCAAAATGTACATGTACTAAACATTACATGTTTTACAGAGCTTAAATGTAAAATACTATAAATAAAATATATATGACGGGATGTCATCAAACGTAAACCCCCAGTGCTCACCGTTAGAAGAGTAGTGAGGTAAACCATCCGTCTGAACTGCATGAGACCTTTTCTCTTCTAATAACTAAAAACAAAATAATAAAATTAGAAAATTTTAGAACTTTTGTTGTAAAGTAACACAACTTGCTAAAATGGACAGCCAACCACTTTTTTAACTTAGGATAAAAGACAGAAACATAAATATTTTGATTGTTTTATCTTATTGTTGAGTTTACAAAGTCTAAATAAATATATTTTATTATTGAGTTTACAAAGTGTAATAAATGTATTTTATTATTGAGTTTACAAAGTGCAAATAAATATATTTATTATTGAGTTTACAAAGTGTAAATAAATATATTTTATTGTTAAATTTACAAAGTGTAAATGAATATATTTATTGTTAAGTTTACAAAGTGTAAATAAATATATTTTATTATTGAGTTTACAAAGTGTAATAAATGTATTTTATTATTGAGTTTACAATGTGCAAATAAATATATTTATTATTGAGTTTACAAAGTGTAAATAAATATATTTTATTGTTAAGTTTACAAAGTGTAAATAAATATATTTTTTTTGTTGAGTTTACAAAGTGTAAAAAAATGTATTTTGTTGTTAAGTTTACAAAGTGTAAATAAATATATTCTATTGTTAAGTTTACAAAGTGTAAATAAATATATTAATTATTGAGTTTACAAAGTGTAAATAAATGTATTTTATTGTTAAGTTTACGAAGTGTAAATAAATATATTTTATTGTTGAGTTTACAAAGTGTTGTTAAGTTTACAAAGTGTAAATAAATATATTTATTGTTAAGTTTACAAAGTGTAAATAAATATATCTATTGTTAAGTTTACAAAGTGTAAATAAATATATTACCTCCTTGTTTAATTTCCTGATGTTCTTGTATTTGAAAAATAAGTGTTTAAGTTTAAACACTTTATTCCCAGGGATTTTTGTGAACTCTCTGTACACTCTATCCCAAGCTCTAAAATTACGAATATTGGTTCATATCAAGGTGTCAATGATTTTGGAATTTATCTTTAAAGGGAGTGACCGGCTATGTAAGGTAATTGAACTGAGTATACAGTTTTGTGGAAAACTTCTTTCGGATTAATTTGAGACATATTAAACTTTTTTAAAGATCTGTAAATCCTGAGTTTGAACGCACATTCGATGTTCAAAACTCCTACTTTGGGGGTGGATACCTTTTCAGAATTAGATTTTTTTAAATTATTAAATAACGACGGCATAAACTGTAAAAAAGTTCTACATTAAACTACATACTTCACGTATAGGAACATGTTGAGAAAATAAAAATTAATCTTATCATCGAAAATATGTAATCTTAAGTTCAATTATTAGGCATTTGCCATTTTCAGTTGTGTGCACATGCCCCGTAAAATTCCAAAACAGAGAGAGAGAGGGGGATTGAATTTTGTAGATCCAGAAAAATAATATCTGTGGGATGCCTACATAGTGACTGGCAGCTGGTGGGGACATGTGGCCGCAGCGCTCGGCCCCCTAGCCTGTCCTAGCCACAGCGCTAGGTCCAGAAAGTGTCTTAACCTAACCTAACCCTAGATAAATACTAATTTAATTATTTTTCTGGATCTACAAAATTCAATCCCCCTCTCTCTGTTTTGGAATTTTACGGGGCATGTGCTCACAACAGAAAATGGCAAATCCCCAATTATTAGTTTCTATTTTCTCATTATTCTGGTTTCTCATTATTCACAAAGTTTTCGCAGATTTTCTAGAATTATTATTGAAAAGACATTTGAAGAATTTGAAGAAATCTGCGAATAAGTTCAAAGAAAATTAGAAATTTAATATAATAATGAAAACGAAATAACCGATTTTAGCATTGATTTATTGACAAATTTCTTTTGAGAAATATGTTCCTACCCATCTAATTAGATTACTGTATAATTTTTACTTTATTTTTCGTTGTTGTTATTTAATAATTTAAAAAAAACTAATTCTGAAAACGTATCCACCCCCCTAAGTAGGAGTTTTGAACGACGAATTTGCGCTCAAACTCAGGTTTTACAAATCTTTAAAGTTTAATATGTCTCAAATGAATCCGATAGAAGTTTTCTACAACGCAGCATACTCAGTTCAACTACCTTACATAGCCGGTCACTCCCTTTAAGAACATTTCCCTCATTTTTATCATCATAATATTAACAAGAATAATGCAAACCTGTAATTTTATGTAATAGAGCTCTTTGTTCATATAAATATATAACTATTGTTGTTAGCTATAGCTTGCTAACCGGTTGGACCAAAATGGCTGAAATTTTTCAAAATTCAAATTTTGATTTTTTCAAATTTTTATTTTTAGACTTTGCTTTTTGAAATTCCCCTGGGAACGCGGTCGCGAGGCACCTCATCAAGTCTTTTATACAAGATCGAGAATGTTTCTCGTTACAGTAGTATTTCACTCTCAACAATTTTGGAGTAACCTTTTTCTTAACAGTGAAATTTATTTACAAAAGCCATGAAAAAATATTCAAAATTATAATCTTTTAATTTATGTAACTTTAAAAAAGTGGAAATGAATTTGTATGAATACGGAAGCCTGGGCCCGCGATTTAAAAAACTCGGGAAAATACGGCTCGGGTCTAAGCTCTCTTTGGGCCTTATTTACGGCTTGAGATTTTGGATTCAAGCTGTATCTTATTTTCCCCAGAGTTGAGTTCAAAAGCCGGATTAATATTCTTTATGGTTGATTTTCATGGAAGGAATTGGCGCATTCCGTAGTTTTATGAGAACAAGACTATACATTGAGCCTTATTTTCTACTAAAACCAACCAAGTTCGGTTTTATTTCCACTGTACCTTACTCCTCAAGTCGAGCAGAAGATCTTGCAGCTGTCAATCGTCAGAGTTGGGTCGAAGATTGGGTCTTAAAGTCGGGTTTAAGGAATTACGACTCGAGCCGAAATTTTTAAATTGCCAGCTCTGGATCAGGAAAATTACCTTTCTTTCCTCTCTATCCCGACCTTAGTCTTGTTGTTGTTGAGGAGGATGGTGTAGATTTTTCCCCCATCCAGGGTTTTGATCAGATCTAAAACAATCAAACAATAAGTTCGGACTTGCGGACTGATCCAGGTTGTATTTTCCATTATATGATCCTAACAGGCCCCCTAGCCTAAGGCTCATATCTCATCTTTGGACCTGCTGCCGAGTGTTGTTACTGACTTTGTGTAAGACTTGGATACCAAGTGGCCTTTAAAATGCTATTAAAGGAACGATCGTTTTATTATAGGTGACTCTTCATTTAAAGACGACCATCAAATTTAAACAACTTTCTACGAAGATCTTGTAGCATAAATTCGCTCCGAAAGTGACTTTTACAGAAAGAAACGAAATTGAAATAAATAATTTTACAGAAAAACAATTTATTCTTGATTAGACCAAGCTTTTATGGGCACAACTGTGAATTGGACATGCCACTCTTTTTTTTAATGAAGGGTCACTAGAAATTACGTCCAGATTCCCACTCAAGTTTTACCATGGCACTTATTATTATTATTACTGTTATTATTACTATCAACTTACCGTCGATGTATCATGAACTGTTGGTTACGTTTGGAAGCATTAATTAATCAATTGTTTTTATTTTTATCAATTATCGATATGAGAAATAAAGAAAAAGAATAGAAGAAAAATAAGTTAACGATTATATACCCATGAGGCAAGCTGTCTGCTGCTCAGACCAGTTTGGTGCCCTTCGACGTTTTCCACCTCCACGCACAGATTTCACCAACCTTAAAATTTTGTTTAATAATTACAAAAGTTGAAAATTATTGGAAAATTAATGGAAAATTAATGGAACATGAATGGAAAATTAATGGAAAATTAATGGAAAATTAATGGAACATTAATGGAACATTAATGGAAAATTAATGGAACATTAATGGAAAATTAATGGAAAATTAATGGAAAATTAATGGAATATTAATGTATAATTAATGGAAAATTAATGGTAAATTAATGGAAAGTTAATGAATGATAAATAAATAATGACAAATTAATAAACAATCAATCGAAAATCAATGGGATATTAATGGGATATTACAATACTGAATACATACCTTCTTTTATTCCTTTCTTCATTAAAAAACATAATTGCAGCATTCCCCTCTTGATCTCTGGGTAGCTTATCAAACTCTAAAAAAAACATTATCATTTCGACTGAAAAACTGATGAGAAAATGTGCTGATAAGTGATTACCTGAGTTAGTTTCTATATTTTTGTTAAATCCCGAACTATCTGAAGATATCTGATCAAGATCAAGATCAGGAACTACTTCAAGATCTTCTTTAAAATCTTCTTCATTAAAACCAAGAGTATCACCAGCTTGATTAGTCCTCATCCAGTCTTCACCTTATTTATTAAATTATTTGTTTATTATGACGTATATGATGCCTCTAGGGGCGCCCCTCAGACCGATCCTCTTAAAGGGACTGAAAGCCTAATTTCAAGTAAAAAATAAAAGAATAATCAGAAAAAAACACTTATAGATAAAAACCCTCATTATTGATCAATGATCAATCAGATACAGTGTTCATGGGTACTGTTGTTAATCGGGCAATGCAATTTTTCTTTACAGTCTCTTTACTATCAAAGAAATACATATGCTTGGGATCGGGCTCTTATATAATGATTGTTCTAAACCTAGAAATGGCCCAATCTTGACACCGAGTGTCAATTTTGGGCCATTTAAATTTTCTTCTCACTGTAGTATGTTATCACTGATTATTATTATTTATTTTTACTATATTAAAGTTATTTTACAAAATAAAAATATTTGTTCTAATTTGAAATTATACTTAAAAATTTTAAATGAACAGTACTTAAAAGTTGCTTTTAACTACTAATCAAGATAAACTAACGTAGTAGATAGCAATTATACGGCTTAGTAATGTCTGGATTCAGGATTTCTACTTACCATTTGAAGAGTAATAAGGTAAACCATCTGCCTGAAACCTTCTCTCCTCTATTAACTAAATAATAAATAACAAGAGAATTTTTTAGAGAGGGGATGGGTGGGGGGGACAAAGTGTTATAATCTCCAGAAAATGTTAACAATTTGCAAATATGACTTAGTCGTAACAGTTACGACGCTATTTCAATAGAAAAATAGTTTTGACAAGACTCGTTGAATATTCTTAAAGACATTTACATACACACACGAGGATACAGAGCTGGGAACTTTCCTGTTAGATACTCACTATCCCGATCTACATACACACACGAGGATACAGAGCTGGGAACTTTTCTGTTAGATACTCACTATCCCGATCACTTAATCTCATTAAACACTTTTGGCACAATTAATTAATTTGAGGATTAATGCTTATCTGCTTAATCTCTCTTAAGTTCAGTTTTTCCTACCTTGCTTAAAGCTCACTTCAACCTCTGACTGGGTAGTGGGTAAGGTTACCATGCGAGAAATCGAATAAAGATTTATTTAATCTGCAGATTAAGAAAAGTTCCCAGCTGAGGAAACTCAAATATTCATCACCAAATCATTAATTTTAGTTTATAATGTTAACATGGCACTCTTATATTAACATGCATTATTTTTAGTGAAAAAACGACGAGCATATGCAAAGTCCTTTGATAATTTGAAATAAGTGAATTTTATAAAAAAAAAATTACAGAAAATAATTATAATTTTTTTATGTTGCTAATTTAATCATGTTCTAAAACCGATTTACCTCGTTCTTAATGTTCTTGTATTTGCAAAGGATGTGTTTAAGTTTAAAAACTTTATTCCCGGGGATTTTTCTGAACTCTCTGTACACTCTATCCCAAGCTCTACAAATAAAATGTTGGTCAAAAGGGGAAACCCGACCAAGAGCTCCCCCCCCCCCTCACTCTTCTGTCCCATAATCTCACAACACCGTTACAATATCAATCTATTATCTAATAGTATTTTTTTAACATTGGTAAATTATCAACGAGGCTGTGTGGTTGTCTATTTTCTAACAGTTGGATATTCAAAACATTTTCGAAGTCAACTTATTGGACATTATTCTGTTACCTCTTCTTTCTCTCTTTTCCCTTCATGGTCTTCTTAGGATCAAGAATTGCAGTGTAAATGTCACCTCCATCTAGGTTTTTTATCAGATCTAAAAATGAATTAATGAGAAAACTGAAATATATAGAAAACATTTTAGTCAAGCGCATCTGATAGATTTTAATAAATTGTACTAACATATCTATAAAAGTTCAGGAAAAGATGGGAGGAGATTTGATTTTGATTTTGATAAAATTCGGTAAGTACATAAATATATGGAATTAGATAATAAATACCCTTTAGGCAGGTTGACTGTCGGTCAGACCAGTTCGGGGCCCTCACACGTATCTCATCTTCACTCTTAGAGTTCATCAAACTTAATATGGTTATTATTAACATAATGTACACAACTCACTCAACCATACTTTTTTTTGGGTTGCAGGGGTGTATGATTTACCCCCCCCCCCCATGATGTTTGATGATATGGGGGGGGGGGGGATTAAATACGAGACAATTAAAGGCCAGTTTTGGTATTTTTTTTGGTTGTTTACATAAATCCAGGGTTTAAATTTTCAATGTTTAAATTTTAGAATCTTAGGGGGGTAAAACTGTTTTGTATAAATATAATTTTCACTTAACTATTATTTTTCTTTCCTTTTTATATATTTGTTTCGTCCCAATTTATATGTAACAAAAGAATATTTTAATATAAATATTACATACCTCCCTTCTTCTATTTCATGCTTTTTTGAAACGTTTGTTTCTTTATCTATAGGTAACGTTTCATCTCCATCTACAATAGGTGTTGTTAATCGTTTGGAATCGTTTAAAAAAAATGCAAAGATTTAAAAACTTTATTATATTAAATTTTTTTTAAAAACTTTGAAATTTCTTTATCCTAAAAAATAAGGAAAAAGAAATCCAAAACCGATCGTTATACAACATGTTTGTGGTTCCATCGTTTTTGAGTCGTTTTCTTGCATATATTTTCAGTCCGGGTCATATTTGACGTACATATGTAAAAAATTTTTGAAAACATTAGCTCTTTTGATATCATACCAAATTATTACCATAAAGGCTAAAAACGATCCAAAGTAAAAAAATAACTGAAATCACATTACTTTCTACAACGATTGAAATTTTAGTGAGTCACGTAATTAAATGGTAAGATGTTTTAATCACCTGAAGAACTTTGTGGTGTCATTTCTTCTACGTTCTTGGATTTAAAACAATCTGAGGAGAGTTGATCCAAATTCATATCAGGAACTAAACTATCATCTTCATCATCTAGTTCAAGAGTATCACAAACTTGATCATTCTTTAACCAGTCTAGTCCTTGTTGATAAACTGAATTAATGTCTATAATATGCTGCCTTGCTGTATTTAAAGCCAGCTCTTTATAATCTTCTCTTGTCCCTGGATCTACTTGTTGGATCTGTTGTATAACAAGAAGGTTATCCTCTAGTCCATGTTGAAGGTTCAGTATATCAACAAGAATATCTCGAAGGATCCCTTTTTCTTCGGTTGAGCATTTAAAACACTGGATAAATCAAAGATTTTGAAGCTAAACTCAGAAAAAACAGGGACTAACACTTTTAGCTAGAATAGGTCATAGCCATTAGCCACATCCACTCAATTATTTTAGATTCCGGGATATACAAGAAAATAGCCAAAAAAAAGACATGAAATGATTTTAAGAAAAGATGTGGCTGAGTCTGACGATATAAAACCAGCCGGGGGGGGCCGGGAATGCTGACCGAGTATAAAAAATAATAAGAAGAATGTTTCAGAAAAGTAAATTGATGTTTTTACAAGAGAAAAAAAGGATTCAGGACATGTATAGGATATTGGATCCCGGACTCCTTCTCCCCCCCTTGCCTGTAATTTTTATGCAATACTTTTAGTTTTTTTAAACATCATTTATGTTAGGTAATGTTGAGAGGACAATTTTGGCCTTAGCGCTGCCTGATTAGTCTATAAAAAAACCAAATAAGAATTTGTTTTCATCATTCGTTATAAAACTTTCCAANAGTGGATTCCGAATTCAGAGGTTACAATACTAGACATACAGGTAACTGTATGAGCAGATCGGGGGGCAAACTTGGCGCAAAGGAACTCTGATCTTCTACTTCCATTATCTTTGCAAACCGAATTCATAGACCTTTGATATTTCAAACTATTAATTCTGTAAGATAAAATGGTTTAGGTTTGAAATGTTAAAGGTTTACATCATCAGGTTTCAAAGAGTTATGGATTAGAAAATTTAATTTTGTGGAAAAAAATCAATTCCTTTACTACATAAGTATACTTAGTCAATTTTTTGACCAAAACCGTTTTAAAAGTAACCCGCTTTTTTTTAATAACATTCAAAAATCATCCTTCAGTCTTTTTCTATGAGATAAAACTTAAAAATCTCCTAATATCAATGTTTATCCCTGAAGTTGATGAACAAGGTCCAATCTTACACTGTTAAGTTCTGCTTTATCCAATGTCTCAAAAGGTAACATTTTTACCTGAAATATTAAGAAATAAGAATATGTGTAAATTTAAATACAAGTGACAAATTTAAGCTAATTCAGGTTTTTTTTTACAATTGAATAGGTTTTAAACATTTAGAGGTGAATGGTGTATATAATAATATCTCATTAACGGATTTTCAATTTATGATTATATTTTATACTAGCTGAAGGGCCCAGCTTACCCATGGAAAAAATTTAATTTTTTAAAAAATCGATTTTTTTTAGTCTTTAACACCCGCCGACAACCCAAAAAATGTCAGTCCATTAGGTCTAGCCGTTTGGTCGGCTATAAGGAACATATATGAATGTCTTGTTTTATTATAGATTTTGATTCTGTAATTTTAGGAAGAAAGTAATTGGACGGCGTCCATATTAATAAAGCAGTAATTTCTGCATGTATATTTGTTTGTTAAACCTGGGTGAGTACGAGGAAGTGTAATTTCCAGACAAAACTGGGTTCCCAGGCTAGATAAAAAATAGTGTAAACATTAGAGTAAACTTTTTGAAAAAAGACAAAAAATAACAATATAATACATTCTTGTATTTAATGAATTTTGATTAACTGTTGTGTAAATTATTAGGTTTGTTGTCACTAGTAAAATTAAGTTATTGACTTAAAAAGTGAAAAAGTTGAAGTTATATTTTTTTTTGATTAATCACTCAATAGAATATTAAATTAGTCAAAGTCTAAAGATTTATAAGTCTTTTTTTCAGTAGTTTTCCTTGTAAATAAATATCTTAAATGGTGCCATTACATACAAATATTATAAATCATTACTTTTTCATTGAAATTTATTGTTTGTATATTGGAGTTTGATTAAAATTAACCCGTGGGCTTTCGTTTTCAAATAATGCTATTTTGATTTTTTTCAAATTGAGTGCTTAAAATAAAAATAAATTTTCTACTTTTTCGGTTTAGATTGTTGCGCTTGTTAGGGTCCATTTAAAGACACTTTTAAGTTTAGTTACAAACAAAAACACTGTTTTTAACACTTTTCGGCAAAAGTCTTTGACAAAGACATAGTTGCACTGTAAAGCTTTTGAATTTTTTACTTCACATAAATTAAGTGAAATTAACATATGACATTGACTTTAAAAGTTCCGAAGTGCTTGGCGTCTTTAATTAATATACTATTTATACTTAAAATGTTAAGAACCTTTAAAAAAACACTGATTAAACTGTTTGTACTATAATGAGGTAAATTAAAATAATTTGAAATGAAAAATTCACAGCCTATTCTACGTTATGTTATTTAAGAAACACTAGATGATGTAAAGTCACGACATCAGAGATCAAACTAATAAACAATGAATAAGTTTTTTTTTAATGTTTTTAATTTATGTTCATTGGAAATCTAAAAATCTAAAAAAGATTTAAGTAAAGCCTTTATCAAATGCTATGTTTACTTTTTAAATGCCTTGCAAGACTGCTATGAGTGGTAAATGTATTGTCGCATTGATTGCAGGGATATTTAACCCCCTCATGTTTTACTTCAATGTGTCTCTTTAAAGAATCCTTAATGTGCGTCACATAGTCGCACTGATCACACATAAAACTCTTAGACTTTTCGTGAACTTTCTGAATGTGACTTTTTAAGTGTCGCGATAGGGCCCCGACATAATCACACTTGTTACAGGGATATTTCACATCTTCGTGCTTGCTTCCAACGTGTAATTTCAAATTTTGCATTGCCGAAGACGAGTATTCACACTGATCACAAAAATACCGGATATCACTGTGCATTCGTTCCTTGTGCTTTCTCAGCGTTATAATCTCCATCGCCTGATATTCACATTGATCACAGGGATACCTAACACCCTCGTGTTTGCTCTGCTTGTGTGTATTCAAATATATCTTTCGTGTTGCCACATATTCACACAGGTCACAGGGAAAACGTTCTCCGTCGTGCATGTTTTCTTTGTGACTCTTGAGTAGATGTTTCTTCTTCGTTGAGTAAGTACATTGATCACAGTTTAGAACTAAATATTTGAAAAATTGAAACAAGATTAAAAAAATTTCAAGGGACTTTTACAGTGGCCGAAATAATTCTTAAAACTACCCTTACAAATTATTTGACAAATCTCGGCAATTTTCTTTCTCTTTTTTGCTCACCCGAAGAACGTGATTTACTATGTTTAACTTTCTGAGACAACATTTTATGAATAATGAGAAGTCCTTTAGCTAAGAAGGCTGCGTTGAACTTGAACTGGCCAATCAACAGAAGTGGATTAATTCAACCATATATACATAGTTCAACCATATATACGTTGTTCAACAATATTTACGTAGTTTAGCCATATTTACGTAGTTTAAACCATATTTACGTAGTTCAACCATATTTACGTAGTTCAGACATATTTACGTAGTTCAACCATATTTACGCAGTTTAAACCATATTTACGTAGTTCAACCATATTAACGTAGTTCAGCCATATTTACGTAGTTCAACCATATTTACGTAGTTTAAACCATATATAAGTTGTTCAATCATATTTACGTAGTTTAACCATATTTACGTAGTTAAACCATATTTACGTAGTTCAACCATATTAACGTAGTTCAGCCATATTTACGTAGTTCAACCATAATTACGTAGTTCAACAATATTTACGTAGTTCAACCATATTTACGTAGTTCAACAATATTTACGTAGTTCAACCATATTTACGTAGTTCAACCATATTTACGTAGTTAAACCATATTTACGTCGTTTAACCATATACATGTAGGTTAACCATTTATACATTGTACAGCCATATTTACGTAGTTTTAACCATATATAAGTTGTTAAACCATATTTACGTAGTTCAACCATATATACGTTGTTAAACCATATTTACGGAGTTCAACCATACTTACGTAGTTCAACCATATTTACGTAGTTCAACCATATTTACGAAGTTCAACAATAATGAGTTTCCTAAAGGTTAAAGTTTAGCAATAAAAACTTCAGAAAGTGCTTACTGCTTGTGCTTAAATAATATTTTTTTGATGGTTATTGTATCGTTAGAACTGACGAGGGTCAACCCAATAAATGTGGAACTAACATCTACTTTTTTTACTCTACAGAGCTTTGGTCCATCCCCATCACCGAATTTTAAATATTTTTTNGGGGGTAAAGAGAAAAAACATCATTATTAGTTTAAGAGAGTCTTTAAATATTTATTTTTGAAGCTGCTTCTTCAAGGTCTTCCCAAGTTTCTATTTTCTACCTGCTAAACCTTAATGATTTTCATTCTAAATACATAGAAAATGTCTTATTTACTTTATATTTTACTTTGTAGAAGGTTTATAATTCATACCTGTATCCATATCGTCTTTTCGATCCGGTTCCAGGCCATGATCATCCTTCATGTGTTTCTTCAAACTGAACTGTGTGCTACAGATTATACCACACATATCACAGGGATAGTTCACGTCGTGGATGGTTCTCTTGTGTCGTTGCAAGTTAGAACTGTCGTTAAAAATAAATTCGCACAAGTCACATTGGAAACGAGGCCCATCTGATCCACTGTGCATTGTTCGCATGTGTCGTTTTAAATTTCCTTTATCATTGCACACAAACTCACATTTATCACATGGATACTCAACTCCTTCATGAATACTCAACTTGTGATTCTTTAAAGTATTTTTGGCTGCTCCCACGAAATCACAGAGGTCACATTCAAAGTACTTAGCTTCATGTTCCCTTAGCTTGTGCTTTTTCAATTCATTCAGTTTAAACGCAATAAAGTCGCATTTAAAACAGGGATACTCTTCTGGTAAATCATCGGGATCTAACAACAATAAAAATCAAATAAGGCCTTATAAATAAGATCTTAATCTTATTGTATATTAGTATCTATGTATTGTATGTATATATGACGGATTTTGGTAATGTCGATTTGGTAATGACAATTTGGTAAGGTGACAATTTGGTAATGACATTTCGGTAACGTCATAAAAGTGACAATCTGGTTATGAAAATTTGGTAATGACAATTTGTTAACGACATATACTACTGCAATGTAACTAATACGGCTTGAAGAGGCTAAATTCTTATAATATTAACGTACTTCAGTTATGTTAAGGCCCAACCTCAAGTTTAAACAAAGAAAATCAGCGAACATGTTAATAAAACAGCCGGAAGTCTCCCTCACTATGAAGGAAACGCAAAATTGTCTAGTATGTTGTTAAGAAAATAAAAAGTAATACCTTTATCTTTATAATTTTGTTCTTGTAGACACTGTTTTCTTCTTTGATGCTTTTTAAAATTAAATAGATCACTGCAGGAGAAATCACAATCATCACAGGTATATTTACTTTCTTTATGTTTGCTTCTATTGTGAAGTTTTAATTTCCACTTTGAAGTCCCAACATAGTCACACTTTTTACATAAAAATTCCTTCTTATTGTGTTCAGATTCTACATGATGTTTCAAGTTGAGTTTACTGGTACTAACATAGTCGCACTCTTCGCATTCTTCAAACAATTTCTCCTCTTCCTTGCCATCTGAAACATGGGTGTCAATTTTCTTGAAAAATCATTCCCCCCCCCCTTTTATGAGAATAATTTTTTCTCCAGAAGGTAGGTATGCTTGGGCGTAAAGCAAAATATTTTTTATAGGTTTTTTTCGCTGAATTAGGGGAAATAAATTACTTTTGGGGGGAACATATTTCATAGGAGAAACAAGTTTTTTAGACCCAAAACATATAAACCATTCTTGAAATTACACATCCCTGAACTGCAATATGAGACCTATGATATATGTAGAAAGGAACTATTGATAATTCTAATTAATTTCCAAAAAGTTATAATTATTGTTAATTTAAAAATCGACTACGCTTAATTTTTAAATGAAAACTATTTTCAGGGGAACGGATTACTTACCTCATAATCTAATTTTTTTGGTTTTATAATATTTCCCACTAGATTAAATAGGATAGGTTCAAAAAGTTTTTTGTTTTCAAGCTTTATGTTTTTGAACCTATCCTATTTAATCTAGTGGGAAATATTATAAACCAAAAAAATTAGATTATGAGGCAAGTAATCCGTTCCCCTGAAAATAGTTTTCATTTAAAAATTAAGCGTAGTCGATTTTTAAATTAACAATAATTATAACTTTTTGGAAATTAATTAGAATTATCATTTTTTTCTACAAAAAACCTTTAACAATTTAGAACGTCAAACAATTTTTAATTGCAATTATTATTTACCTTTTAAATGTTCTTTTTCATCTTTAACCCTAGAAGACTCTGACTGATTTTGCTGCACGGCTTTTACAGGAAGATCATCCATATCCTCCACTGCAACCTTAATATCTTCAAACTCAATCAAAGCATCATCGCCATCCTCTCTCTCCTCCACCTCACGCCCTGGAAGAATGAATTTCATCCCTAAACCAGGATCAAAACTAAACCAATTCAATCCCAGTTTATACATTTTGGTTGTACACGCTATATGATGTCTGGCAGTGTTTACAAGCAAAGTTTTTATATCTGCTATGTTATAGTGTTCAAACAGATGGATTTCTTCAATAAGATGAAGAAAATCTTCCAATCCATGTTTCAGGTTTAGTATATCAATCAGTAAATATTGAAGTATTCGTTGCTCTTCAGACATACATTCATAATTCTAGAATAAATATTAAATATAGAAACGTGTTAAAATGATATCCTAACTCTTTTTAATTAATTATATGAAAAAATGGCATTATATTAAACACCATTAGAGAGACTAGAGAAGTAATTTAAAGTGACCCTTAATTTAAAAATAAAAAATAGAAAGTGACATGTACGATTCACGCAGGTACCCTTTAAACCTTTGTTTATAGCTCGGGAACTTAATCATTTCAAATTTGGTTTTCTCCATGTAAGTGACTTGCAGATACAATCATAGAAATTGTCAAATTCAATAAGTTTGAATTGTTATTTAGACAGAAGTTTAAATGGTACCTTTCAGAATGGGACTCTTTAAATGGCCTGGAGAGCCTCCAGAAATGATATATAAAGTCTCTTTAAAAGTTGGACGCGGTTAAAACCAAACAAACTCTTCAACAAAGGGTAATTGGTGCTACACCATTGGTTATTACGAGAACACTTCCTGAGATGGAATTTGTAGAATTTGAGCCGCGGTTTAAATCCGCAAAAAACCGGTTTAAATTAAGTGGAGCCAATCATATTTAAACCGCGGCTTAAATTTAAACCGCCGCTCAAATTCTGTAAATTTGGCCATCGTAAACTTAAAAAATTAATTAATTTCTATATTTATCCCTGAAGCTTTTCCAGTAGTTCTAATCTTTGCTTCTTTATCTCCGTTTTATCCGGATTTTCGGAGGAGATTTTCCCCGGGTTTTCGGAGGAGATTTTCTCAAAACTGTCCGAGGAAATAAACATTTTAATCGAAAGATATTCAAAGCATCTGAAAGAATCCAGTTAAGTTTTAATTTATAAATGTTTTTTTGAGTATTAAAAGTAATTATGTTAAAAATAAGCTAGAACCATTAGTCTTTGGTGAACAAAATTAAGAATCAGTTTTAGGGTACGTCACCTTTGGTAAAATTGGGGGGACTTTCCCTTCTCTGGAAATATTGGTGGCTTTACTATGGAGAGCCAGTGGCGCCCCATTATTAGTGAGAATTATTTAAATTTTGATTTATATTTTACATAAGGGATCAAAATATTAAATAAAATGTAAAAGGTTCAGCTTTTATGTTTACTTTTAATATGCCTTCTCAAGTTTCTTAGATTTGTAAATGAAAAATCGCATTGATCACAAGGGTGCTTCCGTCCTTCATGTCTTTCCTCTATGTGGCGTTTTAATGAATATTTACAGGTAGAGATATATTCACATTGGTCACAGGGAAACCTGACTCCTTCATGCACCTTCCGTTTGTGTTTAAACAGATCACTTGCTAGTTTTCCAACATATTCACATTTAGAACAGGGAAATCTAACTCCTTCGTGTTTGCTCTTGATGTGTCGGGATAAATCTTGCATTGTTGTCGATGCATACTCACATTGATCACAGAAATAATTAATAGAGCCATGTTTTCTTTCTTGGTGTCTCTTCAAGGTGTAGATTTCTAACGCTTGATAATCACATTCGGTGCAAGGAAATCTAACTCCTTGATGTCTACTCTTTATGTGCACTTTCAGATATACTTTTCTTCCTGTCTCGTAATCACAGAGGTCACATCGAAATTTATCTTTTTCGTGAATATCTCTTCTATGTTCTCTCAAGCGAACTTTCTTGAAGGTTGAATAAACGCATTGGTCACAATAGTAAACCGTCTCCTTGTCGTCCACAACTTCTGAAATAAATTAACATTGGTTTAAAGGAGTTCACAAAAGTCAGAAACGATTTACCGCGATAATTTCAAGAACAGCGGAAGGTTTTGGAAAACATTATCGTTCCTAATAAAAACATTATCGTTCCTTATAAAAACTTAAGATATTTTCGTGCTCGTTCATCTACATATAATTATTTGCGTTGACTGTCTGTTTCTTGGTTTGTAAGTTTGTGTTCAAAAAACGTCAAAATGTAAAAATTTACTGCTTCCATCTCTAAAATGTTAGAAAATGAATTATTACGCCCGATTTATTAGTCAGTAATTTTGAATGCTACTTGATTTTTATTTATTGTGAAGACACTAAAAATAAATCAGAACTAATAAATACCTGGCTTAACTTTCGGATTAAACTCAGCTTTGGTCTCAGGTTCAGTTATGCCGTGCTCTAACTTCATGTGCTTCTTTAAATATCCCAGCGCACCACAAGTATATTCACACTCAGAACACGGGTACTTTTTACTGTTGTGTTTAGTCATTACATGTCTTTTTAAACTTGACTCGCCAGTGGCTTCATAATCACATTGCTCGCATGGAAACTGGACTCCTTTGAGCCGACTCTCCTTGTGCATTTCCAATGTAATCTTAGTCGACCCTGCATAATTACATTCGTAACAGTGGAAGGCTCTGCCAAAGTGTTTATGTCGTTTCAGATAAATATTCACACTCAATACAGGCATGCTCCCGCTCCGAAAGGAGCGGCGGAAGGCAGGTGGACATAAGCCACAACATTTCACCTTCAATGCCACATATTAGCTTTTTCGTCTTCCGACAGCCATGAGCCACATTATTTGAGCCTTCCAGCAATTAATAGGTCCTTAAATGATGAATTTAGTGCAATAAAATTGCAATTTTCAAAGATCCAGACGCTTTACGCAAAAGATGATACCTTTAAAGGCAGTGACCGGGGTTTAACTGAGTATACAATATTGTAGAAATCTTTTTTTAGGATTCATTTGAGACATATAAAATGCTTCCACGATGTATGATTACTGAGTTTGAGTGGAAAGTCGACGTTCAAAATCCCGAATTTGGGCGGGAACGTTTTCAGAATCGGTTTTTAAAATTATTAGATAACGACGACAAGAACTATAGTAAAAATAATAAGTAAACTAATTATATGTTTAGGAACATATTGCTCAAAATAAAGTTGTCAATAAATCAAGTTAGAATCAATCATTTCGTTTCCATCGTTATATTGAATTTCTTATTTTCTATGAATTTGTTCGCAGATGTCTACAAATTCTTTAAATGTCGTCTTTTCAATAAAAATTCCAGAAAATCTGCAGAAAATATTTGTGAATAATGAGAGATTAAAGAAATAATAATTGAATAAGATTACTTATTTTCGATTATAACAGATAATTTCTATCTTCTCAACCTGTTCCATAACAACTAATTAGTTTACTGTAGAATTAGTTGGCAGTTTACATTAAAAGGATTATTATTATTTCGATTTGAAACATAAATATAAAGATTTTATATATATCTTTTGCATGACGTCTCTGGCTTTTTGAAAATCACAATTTCAATGCACTAAATTTACTATTTAAAAAAAGTAATAATTGCTGGAAGACTCAAATGCTGTCGCATGGAAGACCGCACGGTTATGGTTCATGGCTATAGAAGACGAAAAAGTTAATATGTGGCATAGAAGGGAAAAGTGTTGTGGCTTATGACCACCTGCCTTCCCCCGCTCCCTCGAGGGTTAAATTTTTCAAACCAAAAATAAAAAACTCAAGAATGCAAAAATAAGTGGAAATGAAAAAAAATTTAAATTTTGACCTGGTATATCATCGCTTAGTTCATCCTTCAGTTCATCAATATTACGATGCTTTATTTGTTTATGTTTTCTCAGATTTACCTCACTTCTCGTCACATACTCACATTCATCACATTTAAAGACCAGACTTTCATGGCTAGACTTCTTATGCTTCCTCAGATTAAACATATCACTTGCTGCATAATTACATTGATCACAAGAATAAGCAATTCCATAATGTTTGGTCCTTTTGTGTTGAATCAGTGTTATTTTCGTTGTTGCAGCGTAATCACAGCTATCACAAAGGTAATTCTTTTCTTCGTGTTTACGATTTGTGTGTTGTTTTAAATATCTCTCATTGGATCCAACATAATCACAATGATAACAGGGGTAGATATTCTTTACAGGGTTCGTCTCATCCAAATCTACAACAAACAAGATACATTTAGAATCATGGTAAGAAAGTTTTCTGATGTCGGTAAACATTGATGGAGAAAATATCAAGATTATTGTTTTGAAAAAGATCAAAATATGTGTTTTTCGTACTTTTTCTTTCCTTTAGACGCAAAAAAAACGAAGAAAAAATGAATATATGAAAATATGTTCCCACACTCCGCATTGACCGCATTGAATTCCAAAAGGTGGAGAAAATGTCGCAGTTATACCATC
Organism: Eurytemora carolleeae; assembly: GCF_000591075.1. Taxonomy (NCBI): domain Eukaryota; kingdom Metazoa; phylum Arthropoda; class Copepoda; order Calanoida; family Temoridae; genus Eurytemora; species Eurytemora carolleeae. The sequence goes on along the minus strand of NW_019396695.1, from coordinate 139,353 downwards.
TTAAAAGGTGTTTAATAGTGTAGATTACGTTTTTTGTCCGCAATTTTTAGAAAAAACGAGGATAATTTTATCATCATTGCTTAAACAAATCGGACATGTCTCTCTTTTTCAAATGTAGGCGCCAATCCCTCCTATACCTAAAGGGTCATCTTCTACCTCCAGCTCTTCTTTTAGAACATTTATTTCCTCAAGGGACAGTTCAGGGAGTACAGGACCAATTTCTTCATTTTTCCTAACTTTAAAGGCAGTGTTCATTAATGACAAAAGTTTGTGTTTGACAAAGAATATCAATTTGTAAACTATAAGTTTGTAACAAACAGAACGATATGTCTTTATGAGCTCAAGACAAAGCCAATAAATGATTGAAAAAGAAAAAGAATTAACTTATAATTAGGAGAATAAAGAGAAAAAAATCTGCAAGTTTAATCCGAATTTTTATTCTTACTTTCAAAGCTTCTAAAACCATTCAAAATTTCCTTAAAGAGGGGACAGGAGAGTTCTTGGTATAAATTTGTGTACCTTGAAATGATATAATTTAGCTTATCTATAAAATAAATATTTGTATATATGATAGCTATAGCTGGCAAAACAGCTGGACCGAATGGCCTGATTTTTTTAGAGAACACATGGGTAACAAAATCGATATTTTTTTTTTTAAATTAAAAACATTTCCGATTTTTTTTTCAAGTGTTCTTAAAATTCCACGGGCAATGCCGGACACTTCAGCTAGTAATTTTATAGGAGTTAGACAAATTAATTGTGAGCACTTCCTTTAATCTTTATAAACTCGTCATCATTTGCCCCCGAGATCTCGTTCAGCCAGTTTAATCCTGATTTATAAACATTGTTAATTGACAATATTTGCTGTTGAGCTGTGCCAAGCAGCAAGGTTTTTACATCCACCCCGTTCTGTTGTTCTTGGATAAGATGTAAAATATCTTCTAAACCCTGTTTTAGGTTTAATAAGTCCGCCAGAATTCGCTTCAACTTTTCTTTATCACCATTAAGAGGTCCGCCATTCTACGCGAAAATAGAAAAATTTATTAATGTGTAACTAAAAAATATGTTGATGATCTAACACACAAATAATTTCACCGATGGGTTTAAAAGATTTTTTAAACTGACTGTCATCAACAGGCCCGTAAACAGGATTTTTATAGCCGGGGGGAGGGCAAGAGGACTATTGCCATCCCCCCTCATCCTGTGTACGTTAATGGTTATCAATCAAAATACTAAGCTAAGGAATATTTAAGAAATTTCTTCAAGTTCCAACTTCTTAACAATATTTTGTAATTTCCTAGAGAACGATTTTTGGACCCCCCCCCCTTCTATCAATTTTGTACATGCACCTCATATTTAACACATGGATAAAGTTGGTCAAGTGGCCGCAGCACCCGGCCTCCTAGCCTGTCCTAGCCGCGGCGCTCGGCCACAAGCCGGTTCTAGCCGCAGCACTCGGCCCTCTAGCCTGTCCTAGCAGCAGCGCTCGGCCCAGAAAGTGTCTAAACCCGACCCTAAACATATACTAATTTTGTTATAAATTGTTGAAATTGAAGGTTTGCCCTGGCCGCAGCACTCGGCCCCCTAGCCTGTCCTAGCCGCAGGGCCAGCCCCAAATATTTTCCTTACCTAACCTGACCCTGAAATAATACAAAATAAATACTTTTTTATTGAAAAATTTTGAAATCTAGGTCATGTACAACATTAATAGAAGGGAGGGTGGTGCCAGTGGGGCAGTTGTCCAAAAATCGTTCTCTAGGAGAGCCTCCAATATTTAATCCTTTCCAATATTAATATCAATGATTTTAAAATTAGGTGTGTGTGCGCCGGGGAGAAGGTAATCGTTGTAGATTTTTCAATTCCTGAAGTTGATTTGAGGAGGTAACAGCAACTGTTTCACTGAATTCTTCCATTTTTACTAAACATTGACCTAGAACAATAATTGACATGATAATAGGGAAGAATAAAAAGAACCTCCCCCCCAAAAAAAAAATATTTCGATTGTATTAAAAAAGCTAAAAGATGTCTCAACATGTTTAGTGCTGTAACACTGTGTTTCTCAATCAAATCTATGGGTCCGTCCTAGTGACCAGACTTTCATGGNGTCAAGACACTTTCTGGGCCGAGCGCTGCGGCTAGGACAGGATAGTTGTCCGAGCGCTGCGGCCACATGGTCAATTATATCCATGTCTAACATATAAGATCCATGTACAAAATTGATAGGAGGGGGGGTCCAATCGTTCTCTAGGAAATTACCAAATCTATTAACTCAACATCCCCTCCCCACTTGTAAAATCTCTTTTCTTCATATATGTTAATTATAGAAAGAATCTGTTTAGTTAACCATAGATTTAAAGAGAGATATGATTATTGAAGTAAGAGATCACCATTGCAAAATATAATGATATGTCGATAAATATGAAAAAACTGTACCTCTCAGAAAACTATTAAACATGATTTAAACTCCAAATCCCGAAAAATTGTTTGAAACTATTCCTATTTTGGCTGGGGCTTTTGTTTATGTATTTTATTAATCCGTTTACTGGCTCTATGTTTAGAAGGATGGTTCAGGTTGTAAGATGTTGGGAAAAGTTTGCGGCACTTCGTCGAGAATATTTTATAATTTTTTGTTAGGTCTCAGTCGGAAAATTTTCCCACCATCCCCACCTGGGGCTTATATAGGATTTTGTACGATAAAATACAACGTACTATGTAATATGCATGGCTTAACCAATACAATAACCTTGATTATAACTGCATATATGCTGGTGTGGAACTATAACTCGCCCCTCCCCCCCCCTCCCCATTACAATAATACAAAGTTACAAACTCCAATTATTGGAACCAATTGCAGATCATCCTCCCTTGAAAAAATGGGTCCCAAGTAAATAAAGGGATGTTGCCCCTTCGATTTTTTCCGGTTATGTTATTCGATCGATATTTTAAAGAAATAACATTTTTAAAAATTGCACCACATTAATTCCTTCACTCTTTTTCAATCTAATTAGAGGATTTGAAGTTTGACGTAAAAATAACCGAAATAAACAATTGTAAACAAATTTTATCAGGTGGGGGGAATTTTTCATGCACGCTTATAAAAGTTTTTCTCGTAAAAATTACCGAAATACTTACGAACCGTACCCGGAGGGGTGGGCCGGGGGGGGGGGAAATTATAAATATTTTTAACCTCCCTGAAAAGCCACATTTGGGCCAAACATAAATCTATACTTAAACTACGGTTCGAAATTTTTTTTACATTTTTTGTAGCAGATGGCGCAAACCTCAGGATATTTCACTTGACTCAAGCAATAACTAGTTTCTTGTTTTCGACAATTACAGAAAGTCAGTCAATCTTAATTTATATTTCTCAGGGAATATATTTTTGCAAACTATAAGAGCAAAACAGAGACAAGTCCATTCCTGTCAAAGAAGGACAGAGGGACTTCGATAAGAAAGACTATTTTTTCGACAGGGGGGCTAGACCCCCCTTCTCCCCCCCTTACAAAAGTGCTAGTTGCGGTTGCGCAACTGTTTTTATAGACAGTAACCAAAATGTAATCTTTTATCTTGCATAATGAGGAACCTAGCATAATGCTAAACTTGATAATAACAGTATAAAGTCAATATGGACGATAAGATGCTAAATCAAATTCAGGGGCGAAACATTAAGGGCCCATTATACGTCCATAATCACTATTATGTAGAAAATTAGTCCAGATAAACACAGACCGCTTTATAAAAACGAAAACGTCATTTTTTCTATAAGAACGAATCTTTCCTATTTAACAAAATGGGCTAATTTTTATTTTTAGGTGTAAAATCAAATTTGAGAAGTTACGATGTAACAAAGTCGTACAGCGATTCCTCTTAAATTAACGTCTTCCTTACGTCAAATTTGAGTGATATGAGGATAAAATATTCCTTAAATTTGTTAACCCTTGATTAAACTATACTTATTGTTATCACAAGTAGAAGATCGTTTGCCCATTGTGTGATATTATTTAACTATAGAGATAAGAATTTTAAATAATTCAACAGTTTAAACGTTCTATAGGTGTACCTTATAAACATTAAAAAAACTAAATTTCAGATTTTATATATGTATCTTATATAATATTTGCTACTATACTTCAGATTTTATATATGTATAACTTATATACATTAGCTACTATTGTTCAGATTTTATATATGAACCTTTTATACATTTATAGCTACTATAGTTAAGATTTTATATATGTATAACTTATATACATTAGCTACTTTAGTTCAGATTTTTTATATGAACCTTATATACATTAGCTACTATAGTTCAGATTTTATATATGAACCTAATATACATTAGCTACTACAGTTCAGATTTTATATATGAACCTTATTTACATTAGCTGCTATAGTTCAGATCTTGTATATGAACCTTATATAGGTTAGCTACTATAGTTCAGATTTTATATATGAACCTTATAAATATTAGCTACTATAGTTCAGATTTTATATATGAACCTTTTATACATTAGCTACTATAGTGAAGGTTTTATATATGTTCCTTATATACATTAGCTACTATAGTTCAGATTTTATATATGTACCTTATATACTTTAGTTACTATAGTTCAGATTTTATTTATGGACCATATATACATTAGCTACTATAGTTCAGATTTTACAAATGAACCGTATCGTATATAATATTAGCTACTATAGTTAAGATTTTATATATGAACCTTATATACATTAGCTACTATAGTGAAGATTTTATATATAAACCTTATATACATCAGCTACTATAGTTCAGATTTTATATATGAACCTTATATACATCAGCTACTATAGTTCAGATTTCATATATGTTCCTTAAATACATTAGCTACTATAGTTCAGATTTTATATATGTTCCTTGAATACATTAACTACTATACTTCAGATCTTATATATGAACCTTATATACTTTAGCTATTACAGTTCAGATTTATATATGAACCTTATATACATTAACTACAATAGTGAAGATTTTATATATATTCCTTAAATACATTAACTACTATAGTTCAGATCTTATATATGTTCCTTAAATACATTAACTACTATACTTCAGATCTTATATATGAACCTTATATACATTAACTACAATAGTGAAGATTTTATAAATGTTCCTTAAATACATTAGCTACTATAGTTCAGATCTTATATATGTTCCTTAAATACATTAACTACTATACTTCAGATCTTATATATGAACCTTATATACATTAACTACAATAGTGAAGATTTTATATATGTTCCTTAAATACATTAGCTACTATAGTTCAGATCTTACATATGTTCCTTAAATACATTAACTACTATACTTCAGATCTTATATATGTACCTTAATATACTTTAGCTATTACAGTTCAGATTTTATATATGAACTTTATATACATTAGCTACTATAGTTCAGATTTTATGTATGTACCTTAATATACATTAGCTACTATAGTTCAGATTTTATGTATGTACCTTAATATACATTAGCTACTATAGTTCAGATTTTATATATGTACCTTAATATACATTAGCTACTATAGTTCAGATTTTATGTATGTACCTTAATATACATTAGCTACTATAGTTCAGATTTTATATATGAACTTTATATACATTTTAGCTACTATAGTTCAGATTTAATATATGTACCTTTTATGCATCAGCTACTATAGTTCAGATTTAATATATGTACCTTTTATACATCAGCTACTATAGTTCAGATTTTATATATGAACCTTATATACATGAGCTAGTTCAGATTTTTTATATTTACCGTATAAACATTATAGCTGCTATAGTTCAGATTTTATATATGAACCTTATATGCATTACAGCTACTTTAGTTTTCTCTCTCATTCAAGTTATTATTGTAAATTATTTTTACATCTAAGAATGGTAATTTTTGTGACTTGCATCTTTTTTCCATTCTTGGATTTTTTTCTTTTAACTTTGAGTTTTTTCTTTTAAATTGGAGCTTTCATTTTTTTGAAAGTGAATTTTTTTTAATCTAATCCTAATAATTGTTAATATTATTGATGATTAGAAGAGAGAATTATTAATCAAGTGTTTTGTTGGATTGGAATTCTTTCTTCTTAAATAGGGTATTTTTCAATTGCTTGCAGTCTTAATATCTTGATTGGAGTTTTTTATTCTTGGTTCAAGTTTACTTTCTGTACTCGTTTATTCTTAATTAAAGTCTTTTTTAATGATTGGAGTCTTTTTTCTTAAATATAATAATATATTTATAATTGGAGTCTTTTCCTAGCTCCTGATTTCAGTCTTTCTTTATAATTGGAACACTATCTTTATAATTCGAAATTTTTCATCTAAATTGCAGTATTTTTTATCTAAACCTTTTTGGTCAAATTGGAGACTTTTATTTTTAATTGGAGTCCTTTCTGCTAATTTGGAGTCTATTCTTTCAAATTTTCTTTTTAAATAAAAATGAACTCTTCTAAACTACATGACAGTATATTTGGTTTTATGTAAAGGCATATCTTTGCTCAAAACTGCAACATTTTCTGTATAAAATATAAATTGATTAGAAAGAACTCTCATAATGTGAAGTAAATCAAACTGGTTTAATGCCTGGTAAAAAATGTTTAATATCCTTGTGTTTAATGCACAAATCCTTTATAATTTGGATAATTAATGTAATTATACTCATGGAATGATCTAATAACCTCAAGGTGCACAAATTTAATGGTTTTATACTAAACATACAATCTTCAAAGGTTGGCTAACTCTTGGATTAGGTAAATTACAATACGTCTTGTTAAATATTTTTATTAAGACAAATTATATATGATAAATATTCAGGGTTATCCGTAAAGATTAAAACTTAAGAAACTTCAGTAAACAGTGAACAGTTTACATATTCAATTCAGTACAAGAGGTGTCCCATGAACAGTTTACATATTCAATTCAGTACAGGGTGTCCCATAAACAGTTTAAATATTCAATTCAGTACAGGGTGCCCATGAACATGGGAATTAAGTGACGAATATGATATTGTCTTTGTCAAGAATTAGCGTTGTAAATTCAATGGTCAAAATAAAGTTACGTCTGCACTAGCGTTTTTTCTCTAATGAGAAAACGGTTTTGTTATTCTGCAAAACATTGTATAATGTTCTTTCTGTAACATTTCTGCAAGATAAGAAGTTAAAAGTAACAACTGCACTACTACTTAGTACAACACTATACAAAAAAATATCTTAACTCTTTAAGACGTCATTGTATAATAATATCATTCACATTATTTTAATGGGTATTATTAAGTGGGAAAAGGTTGTTATCGGGATTATTATTTTTTCTAGTTAATGTTTAGGATCAAAATTTTAAAATACTTTTATTTTGATCGAAAACAAACCATAAAAAGTAAAAACACAGCAAAACCTTTTTCGCTCACATGATACCCATTACAATAACATATAAAGTTTTATTCAATTTTACTCAACATATTTAATAGCAGGTCGATTAAAGTTTTATTCAATTTTACTCAACATATTTAATAGAAGGTCGATATAAAGTTACTTTATATCACTGTGTTGTAGGTGCGTTATCACCTTCTACAACGGGAAAAATTAGGTACGAAGTTTTAATTGTTACTTTTTCGCCCTGTTGTTGGGCGATAAAGTTATTTTTTCGCCCTGTTGTAAAGCGCTAAAGTCACTTTTTCCCCCTACAACTGGAAATATTAGATGTGATAGATTTCCTCAAAATAAAATAAAAATGATAAATATTTTTTATCAATTTTAGATAATGACTTTTTAAAAGATGGATTGGAGGAAGATTTGGAAAAATATAACTGTCGAACCGATTCTTTTTTTCTTCTCTGTAAGCCAGGTGAGAATTATTTTCTTTAATAAAATAAATATCTATCGCAGTTAACCCTAACCTTGTAAATATATTTTTGTATTTGAATGAACTGACCGCTACGCCGGTCCGAGCAGTATTATCATCGTTAAAAATGAATACTCGTTCGATATAAACCTTGTCTTATTAAGGACAGTAAGAGAGTATAGAGTTAGTTGTACACTTTGTGTACTTAAAGTTTATCCGGAGATACATGGCTAGAGATGTTACATCTTGATAAATCTGTATGAAATTAAACTATTGATTAAAATTACACCTTCACTGACGATGAAAATTGTAAATGAAACAGAATGTTCGCCCAATAATTATAATTTCTGATTCCTTTATCTTTAGAACCTGATGTTGGAAACCTTTGATATTTTAAACTTAAAGCATTTAAACTATAAGAACAATTTTCATATCAAAAGTAAATTGAACTGTGTTGTTTTTCTTCATGAAGTTTTCGAAGAAACTAAATAAATTTGCTTGTATGACCCCCCCAAAAAATGAGGGTGCTTTTAGCATTCAAAGACATGTATTTTTGTATTTTTTCCTCATGTGTCAGAGTTTCTCTCTTAAATATCTTAAAGGAATTGAGTGTTTGCCTCAAAATCAAATCTTATAATGCCTATATCTTTGTAACTTGATGGTGTAAACCTTTGACATTTCAAACTTAAATTATTTGACATAACGGAAGTTATAGTTTAAAACATCTAAGGTCTACAAAATTGGGTTGCTCGGATGTACGGATTAAAAAAATCAGAGTTTGTGACAAAGACTCAATTCCTTTTCTACAGACCAAAGCCCTGCATTGCATCATTGTATGACAATGCTCATTGTACTGGAACATTCTGTGCATGCAGTGTATAATTTTCGGTATATTTTACAAAGTAAAGCAAATTTATGCTATAGTAGAGCAAAGACTCCAAAGAATCAGTTTTGTCAATTACCATTATGTCAACTGGCCCAAAAATGTACACTGGACAGTTAAGACCACTTTTTAAATTTTTAGTAATTTTGATTTGACATTTTTCAAACAAATTGTGTTTGCATAATATACATTTTTTAGATGTATATTTGCATAAATATTAGAAAGTTGTTTTTTAGAAAAATTGCTATCATTTAGAGCATAATTTCAACTGTAAATATTCTGTTTAGGGTCTGTATGTTATAGTAGCGCAAAGTCTATACATCCAGAAGGTTTGCCAAGTGAACCTAAATATAACTGAGGATATATGTTTAAATATAACGAATCATAAGGTACTTTTATGCATTTTCTTACTTATTTTGTTAATATTTATTTTGATAATGATTTTATTTCTTACAGTTTCTCCTTTTTGATGATTTTTTAATGAGTTTATTTGTAATTATGTTTATGAATATGTTTTTTTGATAATTTCTAACTATCATTGGTTAATAATTACTGGTTTCTTAAATATCTACTTGTTGGTTAATAATTTAGATTTTCAATAAATTTTTGCTTATTTTGTCATTCATTTTGTAATTTGTTTAATAATTTAATTTACTTACTTTTTTTGTGTACAATCTTTATTGTAGCGAGACCCAAAAAACTGTGGATTTGGAAGACGACTGTAAGATCCAAGTTATGATTTTAGATAGTCCAACAAATGTTAAGCACAGCAATTGTGCAGTGTACACAGACACACTTCAACTTGTCGATTTTCAAGCTAATTTTAAATGGTAACACAATTTGCTTTAGAACATATTAATTATCAATATCCAATTCCACAGTTTATGGTACAATTTAACTGCAAATATATGTACATTATAATTGTAAAAATATGAACATGTGAATATATGTACATGTAAAAATATGTAGATGTAAATATTGTGCATGTTGATATATGTACATGTAAATTAATGTACTTGTAGATATATGTAACATATAAATATATGTTTATGTAAATGTATCTCTATGTTCATATTAAATATGTAGATGTAAATATATGTACATATAAATATATGCACATATAAATATATGTACATTAAATATATCTATATGTAAATGTACTATGTATTTCTATGTTCCTATTAAATATGTATCTCAATGTACATGTAGGTGGAACAGTTGGAGGTACAAAAATATGTGTCAGTTCTTCAAGGATATAATGGAGTTCTACAGGTAGAGAACAAAACCAAATTTTTTTGAGAGAGGCAAGTTCGTAGTTTATGCTTTGTTCTAAAATAAACCTGCAATAGCTTATGCTTTGTTCTAAACTATACCTGCAATAGTTTATGCTTTGTTCTAAAATAAACCTGCAATAGTTTATGCTTTGTTCTAAAATATACCTGCAATAGCTTATGCTTTGTTCTAAAATAAACCTGCAATAGTTTATGCTTTGTTCTAAAATATACCTGCAATAGCTTATGCTTTGTTCTAAAATATACCTGCAATAGCTTATGCTTTGTTCTAAAATATACCTGCAATAGTTTATGCTTTGTTCTAAAATATACCTGCAATAGTTTATGCTTTGTTCTAAAATATACCTGCAATAGTTTATGCTTTGTTCTAAAATATACCTGCTATAGTTTATGCTTTGTTCTAAAATAAACCTGCAATAGCTTATGCTTTGTTCTAAAATATACCTGCAATAGTTTATGCTTTGTTCTAAAATATACCTGCAATAACTTATGCTTTGTTCTAAAATATACCTGCAATAGCTTATGCTTTGTTCTAAAATATACCTGCAATAGTTTATGCTTTGTTCTAAAATAAACCTGCAATAGTTTATGCTTTGTTCTAAAATATACCTGCAATAGTTTATGCTTTGTTCTAAAATATACCTGCAATAGTTTATGCTTTGTTCTAAAATAAACCTGCAATAGTTATGCTTTAGGCTATACCTGCAATAGTTTATGCTTTGTTTGCTGGTCCTTGGTCTGATGAAAATGGAAGGTAAAATATTCATAATTAAAATAATTTAGATACTTAAGGATAAAATACTTTTTTTTTAAATATTTCAATTATGGTTCAAATTGTAGCTAATGGCCAAATAGAAGAATTTTAAAATGTTTATTTTGATATAAATATTGAAATTAAACATCGATTTAAAGTAAAGAAAACGAGTTAAAACTTAATGGAATTCAATCAAGTTTAAGAAATAAGTTTTAAATTTTTTATATTTTTTATGATAAGTAGCAAAAAATCTAAGTATATATCTAAAATCGCTAAGAATTAAATTCGAAAATTGGTAAACAAACCTTTTAAATGCAGGAAACTTCTGATTGTGTTCTCTTGTTTTGGATATATTTTCAACAATGGAGTATTCATCATCAATACTATCTGGTTTAAAGAACTCAAAGCTGAGTTCCTACTCTTCGAATGCCTCCAGGTATATTTTTTATTTGATTTGTTTAAATCTAATTTTAAATATAAAGTAGTAATCTTGGATGTTTGTTTGAATGTTTGATCATAACTCAGGAACCCTATTTTTTATCTCCAGAGGTTGAGTGCAGTTGAAATAAACGATCAAATTGTTTATTTCCTTATATTTTTTTTTTAACTATGAAAGATCCCCTTGATAAATCCAATGTGTCTCCATGAAAGAATTTTGAATGTACGTAATATATAAGTTGCTGTTTGGTTGACAATTCTTTATTATAGAGATATCCATTTCATATCCAAGACTAATTTGTATCTATATCATAAAGGAAGAAATATAGATGTACGTAACTTTATATCAGTATTTTCAGGGATTGTAGAATTACTTTCAATAATTCACATTATACAACATGTGACACACTAAACTCATGTACATTTGAATCTGAGCTGACCCGACCTTTACGTTCCTAGTTTGCACTGCCCTGTAAACTTCGCAGACATGCGGCAGGGGTCAAAATAGTTAGAGCTGGCTGGTACAACTAGTTTAACGCGGCCTGACTTTAGACTGTAGCTAGCTAAATTTACAATTACTAAAGCGGCAATTTTGCGTGATCATATAGTCTGAACTAAAGTACGTTTCATTTCTGCATGGTCATCATATCCAACAATTATAATTCAGGATGAGTTTTTCCTCCTGGCCAACTATAATATGTATGATAAAAGGATATATCAACCAGGAATACTAATCTAGGATATGACGGGAGGATATATTAACCAAGAATACTAATCTAGGATATGACGGGAGGATATATTAACCAAGAATACCAATCTAGGATATTGTGGAAGGATTGGATATATTAATCAAGAATACTAATCTAGGATATGAAAGGATATATTAACCAAGAAAACTGATTCAGGATATGACAGGAGGATATATTAACCAAAAATATTAATCTAGGATATGAAGGGAGGATATATTAACCAAAAATACTAATCTAGGATATGACGAAAGGATATATCAACCAAGAATACTAATCTAGGATATGACGAAAGGATATATTAACCAAGAATACTAATTCAGGATATGACGGGAGGATATATTAACCAAAAAAACTAAACTAGGATATGACGGGAGGATATGTTTGTTTCTTCTTGGCCTGCTATGCCTATATATCTGATATATCAACTAAAGAGAAAAGAACAAAACGACTGGCTTTCCTGGACGGGCTCTTCCCTGCTGGATTCTTTACAGGTTAACAAATATACATTTTCGTGGGGAGATTGGTTCGAAAGTGAAGGCTCTCTGAATAATAGTGCAGGTCTTCCATGGAATATTTAAGTTTTGTGGTTGGATTTTATAGGGCTACGATGAGATAAGATAGGTGAACGTCTAAAATTAATAGCTGGAATTAGTTGAATTATGTTTGAACTATGTTTAGCAAGTGGATTAGTTCTGTAGCAAAGCATCTCGCTCTTCATTAAATCCGACCTCACCTCGTGTATCTCTGAAATGTTTTGAATTTTTTAATTGTTATTTAGGAATGGCGCTATCTGGGCCCATCAAGGATAGAATAGGTTTTATCGGAAACTTCAGTTTAAGCATTGTTTTTGCGCTATCAGCCATGTTTTGGGCAATTTTCATACTTAAGGTAATCTTTTCTAAACCTGCGTAAAATCATTTTTTACCATTTTAAAGCCATTTTAAAACCATTTAAAACATAATTTTAAACCAGATTGACCCCGTTTTTTGACCATTTTTAAATGTTCAGCCTTTCAAACCCATAATGTTCTGAAAACCATTTCATGCCTTTTTTAACCATTTCTTAAACCTTGTAATGAGTCTTAATCCGAAAACATGGAGTTTCCCCAAATGACTTTAAATATTTATATATTATTAAACATTGAAATAAATTACTAACTAAAATTCTAAAGAAGATCATTGTGTTATAGCATGCAATTAAAAAATGTTGGCTTTTATATGAAAAAAATCTTTAACGCGGCAATATTCATAGTTAGTTAGCTCTTTCTATAGAAAGTTAGATAGCTCTTTATATAGATAGTTAGATAGCTCTTTATATAGATAGTTAGACAGCTCTTTATATAGATAAAAAGATAGTTCTTTTTATAGATAAAATTCTTAAAATTTCAGATATTATTTTTCCAAAATAGGAAGTTTGACTAAGCTTTCTTAAAACTATTTGTAAGGGTAGAATATAGAATGAAATATTGATGATACATCTCATTAGAAAGGAAAAAACCATTTAATTTTTTCTTAAAGAACAGCTTTGAAGTTGTGCAATTTTACATTTGTAGAGATCAAGCTGTATTTAGGACGATTGTCCTAAAATTATCATGAACTGAGTTTTTAGTATTTATAAAACCGACGCACAATAAAAGTGGTTCAACTTAATCTAGGTAGTTCAACTACTATGCATAATAAAAGTAAGTAATTAAAATAATTTGTTCTCGAGGATTCCCGAAAGCAGAGACCAAAAGAGGTTCAAGCTTATCTTGATATTGTGAAAAAGATGGAAAACCCTGATGGCCAAATAACAGCAAAGAAAGGTACGGGCAAAGAGAATAGAATATATATTAGAGTGGAATTTAAATAGTGTAAAACTTTCCATTTTGTTGTACTGTTTCCATACTGCATACTTCACATATTTGTGCTATATAACCTTTTGGGCCCTGGAATATCATTTTATAGAAAATCTAAAATTAATATTAAAAGAAAACCAAATTATGAGATAGGCTGGTTTCATAATTGACCAATGATCATTTCACATAGACTCTTTGCCTTTCACTTTACAAACGATGATTTTCCGTTATAACTATAAATCAAATGATTTTTTTTATTCACCTACGGAACATACTGTATTAAAGGGAGTGTTCGCGAAAAATGAAAGGGGGTATAGGCTTAATGCGATAAAAAAGCGCTTTTGATCGCTACTAATCTTACTTCTATCTGTTGCGTCTATAAGGAGAAAATTGTTAAAGACGTCTCATACCGAATAACATGGCGTCCATACAAATTGAGAAAAAATTGCAACATACGACTTAGACCGTAAAAAAATCAATTTAATTTCAAACAAATCATTCAGATATTACAACCTATAGTCGTCGATTATCTTTCGCCACATTTGTATATATTTGATATTTCATACTAATTTTGATTTGATTTTTTAAAATAATATTTAGCTTACAACTTGTTTTCGAACATTCCTGGAAAATATGAAAATGTCGTCTTCATTACCAAAAATCCTCGAGACAGGAATAAATGTTTTTATAAGTAACTCTCAGATCATAACAATTAAAACATATTATGAAAAATCAACTATATATAAATGTGGCGAAAGATAATCGATGACTGTAGGTTGTAATATCTGAATGATTTGTTTGAAATTAAATAGATTTTTTTACGGTCTAAGTTGTATGTTGCAATTTTCTCAATTTGTATGGTCGCTATGTTCTTCTGCATGAGACGTCTTTAACAATTTTCTCCTTATAGACGCAACAGATAGAAGTAAGATTAGTAGCGATTAAAAACGCTTTTTTATCGCATTAAGCCTATACCCCCTTTCATTTTTCGCGAACACTCCCTTTAATGTACTCTACTGCAAATAAGTTGTGAACATTTACATGATTTGTACACTTTGAACTCCCTTTCAGGCTGAAAGGGACTGACAAAATTCATACCGAGGGATGGGCTAAATTCCACTCTAATATATATTCTATTCTCTTTGGGTACAGGGGTGTACCGCATCATATTGGACCGTGCATCAATTAAATTTATTTGGACAAAATTAAATCTAAAAAAGATTGAAACATTAAAAATTGTATAATGGTAATGTAACAATTTGCATTCAGAAAATAGAAGATTTATGAGTATGCATTGCGTATTTTGTCGTTAAAGCTTGGAGCTAGTCCAATATTACGACTTTACAAGTGATGCTCTTCATGTTTACATACTGTAAAGTAGATAGTTTATCGGTAGCTTGAAACCCAGCGTAATAAGTGAAATGGACTTGTGTGCACTGCACAATTGCTGTTGTTCATGTTTAATTTTAGTTTGACCACCGTAAGTCTTTTTTAGGAAAATGTCTGACCCTGTTTGACGTGGAGAATGTGAAGAAGGGATTTACAACAGTTTTCAAGAAAAGGGAAAATAACTTAAGAACGTAAGCACACATATTAATAAAGGAAATGAGTTTTTGCCACAACCTCTAATTTTTTAATCCCTATATTAAGAATTCTATTAGATAAAAATGCCTAAGTTTGATATATCAAAGGTTTATACCATTAGGTTCCAAAGATATAGGGATTAGAAAATTTGAGTTCGTGGCAAAAACTCTTTTTTTTTGGTCGTCAATTGTATTTGAATAATATTTTGTCTAATTAACCCTATCCCTGCTGGGGTACTTGAAAACCAGGATATGCGGGGGGGGGTCAATTTGACCCCCCCCCAAATATTACAAATGATACATCATTGGAAAGCTCTTGTGCTCTACTTTTAGAATCTGCAAAAAAATTTGCAAATTTGCAAAAATTGAATTTTTTATCGCAAAATCCAGTTATAAAGTAAAAATGTTTGCAAAAAAAAAATGTTCAAAAAATAAAAAAATTATACATTTCTGAAAAGCCCTTAACCATGCCATTTCAAATATGCAAAAATTTTTGCAAAATTTTAAAAAACCTGATTTTTAATCAAGAAAAACTAAAAATGTGCAAATTTCCTTTGACAGGTTGTTTGCAAAAACATTGCATTTTTTTCGCAAAACTTGTGCAATCCGTTTCCTTATGTCATAGGCTTTCCAAAAAGCTAAATTTTATCAAAATCTGACAAGTGAAATTGGGTAAAAACAAAGATTTAGTTTGTTACAGGAAAAAGCAGTCATTCAGGCAGTGTGCCTGAGGACTCAGGCAGTTAGTATTAAAACCCGGTTTTAGGCCTAAAGGGAGGGCTTTGGGTATGTATGAAAAGTCAGAAAATTTCAACAGCCTCAGACCAAAACTTTTTGAGTTATGTAAAAAAACTACAGGGGGGGGGTCAAATTGACCCCCCCCCCCAGCAGGAATAGGGTTAAGATCTACCAATTAGAATTTGAAAGTAGACTTTATAAAATTTACAAAAAAACTCTTTTAGAGACATTGTTCTGCTAGTAATTGTATTTTATTTACAATGTTTTGCTAGTAATTGTATTTTAGATACATTGTTCTGCTAGTAATTGTATTATAGATACATTGTTCTGCTAGTAATTGTATTTTAGATAAATTGTTCTGCTAGTAATTGCATTTTAGGTACATTGTTCTGCTAGTAATTGTATTTGTTCTCGAATGTTTCCTCATCAATGGAAAAGGTAAAAAAAAAAAATTTATAAAATTCTTTTTTTTTGGATGCTTACAAACAGCACGTTCATCTCGATTTGTCTTGCTGGCAAGTGATTTTTAGCATTATCACACAAATATTTGACCTAATCATTTAATTTGGAAGATTAAATTTTCTTGTTCTTTAAAATATTAAATCTCCGATGTTTAAGGTCCTACCCAATACCTATACTTCAGACGTAAGTTTAGCTGGGATATGAACAAGGTAATATTATTTAAATTATGATGAAAATCATGCTGCAAAATAATTGAATCTAATGAATTTCTGGGGACTGTTCTTTTTATAAAACATTTATCAATGATTCTTGACAAAAATTTGTTTCGCTGTAACTCTTTACATGTACAATTTAGCATTATAACGCAATTGTTGTTAGCTTCATGGTTTTTAAGAAGTATTTGGCAAGATTCTAATCGATTTTTGCTTGAGAGCCTGCAACCTTCAAATCACAATGAGTTCTACACCATCGTTTCTCAGACGGATGGTCTAGTCCTGTTGCTAATCGTTATAGGCGCTCTTAAATCATTGATAAAAGAATTGAGTTTTTGCTACAAACTCAAATATTCTTATCCCTATATATTTGCAACCATGGAAGGTGTAAACTTTTGATGTTTCAAACTTAGATTATTAATTGATCTAGCCGAATATCTACGGTCTACAAAATTGGTGAAAAATCTGATTTTTTGATCAAATACATAATTCTGTTCCTACTTTTAGTTTGGAATGTATATTGGACTATTTGGATTTGTTGGTATGTTTGCTCAATTTGTTGCCGTTCCTTTCCTTACAGAGAAGGTTAAACTTCATGATACAACTATAGGTACTTTATGATACAACCATAGGTACTTTATGATACAACCATAGGTACTTTATGATACAACCATAGGTACTTTATGATACAACCCTAAGGTACTTTATTATACAACCAAAGATACTTTATGATAAAACCATAGGAACTTTAAGATTCAACCATAGGTACTTTATGATAAAAACATAGGTACTTTATGATACAACCCATAGGTACTTTATGATACAACCCATAGGTACTTTATGATACAACCATAGGTACTCTATGATACAACCATAGATACTTTATGATACAGCCACAGGTAGGGTTGTTAATCGTTTTCGAAAACGATCGTTTACGTTAAACGATCGTTAAACGATCTTTTTTTGTTTCGTTTTCAAAAACGATCGTTTCGTTTTCGGAAAAAAACGATCGTTTTTAAAAACGACCCACTCGTTTTGAACTTTTAGAAAACGAATAGCGATCGTTTTTGAAAACGATCGCTTTTATTGAAACGATTTTCGACCGTTTTTATACAATTGTTTTTAAAAAACGATCGTTTTTGAAAAAAAAATTATTGACAATCATGTTAACGATCGTTAACGAAAGGTCGTCGTTAACGATCGTTGACAAAGGGTTGTCGTTAACGATCGTTAACGAAACGACGAACTTTATCAAAACGGCCATTTTTAAAAAAAAGAACTTTAAAAAAACGATAGTTTTTAAAAACGATCGTTTCGTTTTCGTTTTTTTGTCGTCGTTTTCATAACGAAGCGATCGTTTTTCTGAAAAATGAAAACGTTAACATCCCTAGCCACAGGTACTTTATGATACAAATACAGGTACTTAATGATCCAACCATAGGTACTTTATGATACAACCATTGGTACTCTATGATACAACCATAGGTACATTATGATATAACCATATGAACTTTATGATAAAACCATAGGTACTCTATGATACGATTAATGATATGATTATAGACACTTTATAATAAAATTTAAAAAATTATGATAAAATACATGATACGAATACAGTTACTATACATACATACATATGATACAAGACATTACTCTATTAAAGATAAGTTTTTGCACAATTATACAGCTACTTGATGTACTTTATGTACTATATGTACTTTATGGTGAAATACAACTATAAAATCTATGTACTGTAAATTGAATCCTGCAGATACTTGTAGTACTGTACATATATTGTCTAGGGGTGATTGCTATTGCTAGTTGTATAGTCCAGGCTATCATGGTTTGCTTCATACCATCAGGTACAATTTTATACCAGCAGTTAGACAATTTTAAACCAGCAGGTACAATTTTATACCACCAGGTACAATTTTATACCAGCAATTATACAATTTTATACCAGCAGGTACAATTTTATACCCGCAGGTACAATTTTATACCAGCAGGTACAATTTTATACCAGCAGGTACAATTTTATACCAGCAATTATACAATTTTATACCAGCAGGTACAATTTTATACAAGCAGGTACAATTTTATACCACCAGGTACAATTTTATTCCACCAGGTACAGTTTTATACCAGCAGGTACAATTTTATACCACTAGGTACAATTTTATATGAGCAATTATACAATTTTATAACAGCGGTTACAATTTTATACCACCAGGTACAATTTTATACCAGCAGGTACAATTTTATACCAGCAGGTACAATTTTAACCACCAGGTACAATTTTATACCACCAGAGCTGAAAACTTTAGAATGAAATATCCAGATATCCCGTCGAATAATTAATCTGAAGATTAAAATCATGCATTAATCAAGCAATATTTAATCTCGAGATTAAGAAAAAGAGTGGATTAAGCCTTAATCCTGATATCCATCATTCTAAAGTTTTCAGCTCAGGTACAATTTTATACCAGCAATTATACAATTTTATACCAGGAGGTACAATTTTATACCACCAGGTACACCTTATACCAGCAGGTACAATTTTATACCAGCAGGTACAATTTTATACCAGCAATTATACAATTTTATACCAGCAGGTACAATTTTATACCAGCAGGTACAATTTTATACAAGCAGGTACAATTTTATTCCACCAGGTACAGTTTTATACCAGCAGGTACAATTTTATACCACTAGGTACAATTTTATAGCAGCAGGTACAATTTTATACCACTAGGTACAATTTTATACCAGCAATTATACAATTTTTTACAATTAACCCTTCTGTCCCTCATATATGCTTTTCTCCCATACAATGATTAAAAGCTTAAGATTTAGCTTTGCAACCCAATATAGACCCTAAGCCACAACCCTAGTATTAAATTTCAATCTATAAAAGAAACACTTTTAAAAAATATGATTAATGTTTTGTTTGCATCAGGGGAAGAGTATGAGTGGTTGATATACCTGGCTGGTGTTATCTCATTTCTGGGGGAATTATCAATTTAAAAAATATATTTTTCTAAACTTAATACTGACATACCCTTGGTTCAGTTTTTCTAAACTTAATACTGACATACCTTTGGTTTAGTTTTTCTAAACTTAATACTGACATACCTTTGGTTCAGTTTTCTAAACTTAATACTGACATACCTTTGGTTCAGTTTTTCTAAACTTAATACTGACATACCCTTGGTTCAGTTTTCTAAACTTAATACTGACATACCTTTGGTTCAGTTTTCTAAACTTAATACTGACATACCCTTGGTTCAGTTTTTCTAAACTTAATATACCTTTGGTTCAGTTTTTCTAAACTTAATACTGACATACCTTTGGTTCAGTTTTCTAAACTTAATACTGACATACCCTTGGTTCAGTTTTTCTAAACTTAATACTGACATACATTTGGTTCAGTTTTTCTAAACTTCATGCTGACATACCTTTGGTTCAGTTTTCTAAACTTAATACTGACATACCTTTGGTTCAGTTTTTCTAAACTTCATGCTGACATACCTTTGGTTCAGTTTTCTAAACTTAATACTGACATACCTTTGGTTCAGTTTTTCTAAACTTCAATGTGAAATACGTTTGGTTCAGTTTTTCTAAACTTAATACTGACATACCTTTGGTTCAGTTTTTCTAAACTTAATACTGACACACCTTTGGTTCAGTTTTTCTAAACTTAATACTGACATACCTTTGGTTCAGGTTTACTAAACTTAATACTGACATACCTTTGGTTCAGTTTTTCTCTTTTGTCTGTTCCTTTTTGTTTATTAAAGCACTAAAATAAACAACTTTTTTTATAAAAAAGGAATTGAAACTTGTCAAAGATGGCAATGCCCGATTTACAACAGAGATCTTTATCTGATAAATAGTGTGGAAGATACTGTTGTTTTTCTAGGTTTCTGCAGTAGAAATTCATAAGTCACTTTTCTTTTGAAGAGAACCCACAAATGAAAATAATAAATGTTCTATTTTATATACATTGATAGCTAATTAATATTTGACCAGAAAAAGCTTTTAAAGGTACCGTTGTGAATCGGGCATTGTTATCTTCGCATGGAGGGTCACATTATATTACGCTAACAGTCCCTTTATCCCTGAAATTGTGAGCTTTCTATAGTTGTTTAAGTTTTATTTGATTCTATTTGATGAACAATCCCTTTAAGGTAGACAAGAATCTAAATAAATTGATAATATTTCTAGAGTATCAATTACAACAACGACAAGGTTAGTTTGCATACAGTGAGAACCCGAAAACAGGAAAATTCTTGTCGTTTTGTTGCGAAGGGTTTTTAAACTTTGAAACTATATACACAATAGTTTAGAAAAAGTGCCCTGACACCATGGTTTCAGTAGAAGTACATATTTCCATTTATTGACAGCGCCGATTGAAGGATTTATAACTCTAATTGGATAATGATATAGATAGAGCAATAGATGTTACCGCCATACTATTTCTATTGGTTCAGAATAGACAACAAACACATGACTGAACCCTGATTGGATCAGGCGCTAATAGACTTGGCATACTAGAGTGCTGAGTATGAAACTCTTCTATTGTGGAGATCGGGATTCAATGCTTAATCTCGTTTTTTTGTTAATCGTTTTTTCATATTTATTCGATATCCTCTGCAGTGTAATTGTACCCTAAAGAATTAATTGAAATAATACTGAACATTAAACACTGTGAATATCGAGATCAATTGTTCTGGATCATGAGTTCCCAGATATGTGAGTTGCAAATCTTGTAACAATAGCAAATCCCAAAACTGTTATAAGCGACATTAGATACGTAATTGGATAATTGAAGACGACACTCATTCTCCAGTTTTCTGGTTCTTACTGTACGTTATCTATGTATACACTGATAAAGGGATACCCAGCAAAGAACGAGATTTTAAAACAAAATTTGACCCTTTAAACCCCTCCCAATTCCCAAACACATAGAAAGTTATTTCTTTTCAGCTTTCAGGAAAAATTATATTTTTACTTTAAAAGATCTTACCACTGTGCCACGCCATGACACCCTGGACTAACCAGGGTGAGATGCATTCGGTTTCTTCTATTTGAATTCAATCATGTGTTGGTTTATAATTCAACAACTTTTTAACTTTTCGTTAAAACCGCGTATGCCGACAAACAAGTATAAAAGAGAAAAAGCTAAAAAGTTACATTGAATAGGTCTAATTATGCTCAAAAATTATAGTTCTTTGGGAAAAAACCGAACCATTGAATCTGCGAGATGAAAGAAATGAAAAAGCCCCGCGATTATTCTTGACACCCTATTCAGCAAACCTCAAATATTTAGATCCCTGGTCACTAAATGTGTTGGTCCATTAGAGGTGGGGAAGGTTTTCAGTATTATGGGGGCTTTTCAGGTATTATTTTAGTAGTATTATTATTATCATTACTATCATTATTGTTATTATCAGGCGTCTGTTCCTTTAGTTGGTAGTCCAACCTACGCTTACATATACAAGGGAACAATTGAAACTTTTCCAGGTTAACAATAATATCAATACTTCTAAATCTACATAAATGTTTCTCCCCCCCCCCATGAACTCTGCCCCCCTCTGTATGATATAGCATATTTCTGTAAACCACTAAGGTCGTCTCTCAAACATTGTTTACTCTGAGATACCGTTTGTTAATTGGGAGGAAATGATAAGAGTTTGACATGATTTTTTCGAAGACTGGAGGACGACCCACGCCACCTTATGAACAGCTCTCAATCTCCATAAACACAAATTTGACAGCCAGCCTCTAATTTTTAATCTGAATTTTACATATTTACATGTGAAAATATAATTAGAAGAATTTAGTTTTTTTAGAGTACACTTTGTTTTGGGGGAAAATATTTGCCATTTGCTTTTTTGATCAATTCATGCTTTTATTCAATAATTTAGTATTTCAATATTCTTTAATTTAATTATTTGATTATTTATTCTTTTATTTTACTCTTTATTTTTTTATTAAGTTTTCTATTCTTTTATTCAATTTTTTGTTCTTTCATTTAATTCTTCATTCTTTTATTTTATTCTTTATTCTTTCATTCAATTCTTTATTCTTTCATTCAGTTCTTTAATCTTTCATTCAATTCTTTATCCTTTCATTCAGTTCTTTAATCTTTCATTTAATTCTTTATTCTTTCATTCAGTTTTCATTCTTTCATTCAACACTTATTTTTTCATTCAATTCTTTATTCTTTCATTCAGTTCTTTAATCTTTCATTTAATTCTTTATTTTTTCATTCAGTTCTTTATTCTTTCATTTAGTTCTTTAATCTTTCATTTAATTCTTTATTCTTTCATTCAGTTTTTATTCTTTTATTCAATTCTTTATTCTTTCATTCAATTCTTTATTTTTTCATTTAGTTCTTTATTCTTTCATTCAGTTCTTTAATCTTTCATTCAATTCTTTATTTTTTCATTCAATTCTTTATTTTTTCATTCAATTCTTTATTCTTTCATTCAGTTCTTTGTTCTTTCATTTAATTCTTTATACTTTCATTCAGTTCTTTAATCTTTCATTTAATTCTTTATTCTTTCATTCAGTTCTTTATTCTTTCATTCAATTCTTTATTTTTTCATTTAGTTCTTTAATCTTTCATTCAGTTCTTTGTTCTTTCATTTAATTCTTTATTCTTTCATTCAGTTCTTTAATTTTTATTTAATTCTTTATTTTTTCATTCAATTTTTTATTCTTTTATTCAACTCTTTACTCTTTCTTTCAATTCTTTATTCTTTCATTCAATTCTTTATTCTTTCATTCAATTCTTTATTTTTTCATTTAGTTCTTTATTCTTTCATTCAGTTCTTTAATCTTTCATTCAATTCTTTATTCTTTCATTCAATTCTTTATTTTTTCATTCAGTTCTTTAATCTTTCATTTAATTCTTTATTCTTTCATTCAGCTCTTTAATCTTTCATTCAATTCTTTATTCTTTCATTCAATTCTTTATTCTTTCATTCAATTCTTTATTCTTTCATTCAATCCTTTATTCTTTCATTCAATTCTTTGTTCTTTCATTCAATTCTTTATTCTTTTATTTAACTCTTTATTCTTTCATTCAGTTCTTTATTCTTTCATTCAGTTCTTTAATCTTTCATTTAATTCTTCATACTTTCATTCAGTTTTTATTCTTTCATTCAACTCTTATTTTCTTATTCAATTCTTTATTATTTCATTCAATTATTTATTCTTTCATTCAATTCTTTATTTTTTCATTCAGTTCTTTACTCTTTCTTTCAATTCTTTATTCTTTCATTCAATTCTTTATTCTTTCATTCAATCCTTTATTCTTTCATTCAATTCTTTGTTCTTTCATTCAATTCTTTGTTCTTTCATTCAGTTCTTTATTCTTTTATTTAACTCTTTATTCTTTCATTCAGTTCTTTATTTTTTCATTCAATTCTTTATTCTTTCATTCAATTCTTTATTCTTTGGAAAGAACGGTCCAAATTAATTCTTTAATTTAATTTTTCATTTTTTTCAATATAAAGTTTCCAGGTCTCTTCTCTGTGAAGTTTTTCTTTAATTACCATTTCTATGAAGTGCAATTAAACTTAGAACAATTTGTAAAAGTTTAAAGAAGAACCCAGATTCTTCTTTGAACTGAAAGAAATACAAAATGTTCGTGTTTGCACTTTATAAAGTGCATGTATGCATGCATCTAATTATGTAGAGGGCAACAACTAAAACTAATTTTGTTTTTTTTAGGAGCTTTTTTGCTGTTCAGTGCTTCAGTTTATTTAGGTAACTTTGCAAATCATTTTTTTGAAAGAAAATGCTTTTACAGTTTTTTGTTCGATTAATTTTAAAATAAATAGAAAGTTATTTCAACATTATTATCTCTATATTTTGTACGTACTATGGAATTATTATGTCTTGGAAAATGTTTTTAACAATCCAGGGTGTGGGAAAAGGGGTTTGTCCCCCCCCCCGCCCCCATGTTATATAAGAATAAGAATAAAAATAGTAACACTATTCTGTATTTATCAAACATTGTTTTTGACTTTCCAATTAACTAATTTTTCAATGCAATCATTAAGAAAGGTTTTCAACATTTTCACGTGAAAAAGAAAAAATTGCAAAGATTTTGCGTAGTTGTCTTGGCTCTGCTGGTTGGCGTAAACCTAGGAATGCGTAAATCTGGAGTTTTTAAACGAGAAACAAAATCAGATTTTCAACCTATTCACATGGAAGGTCTTCTCCAGAAAAAGGTAAACAAAGGATTGAGTTTTTGCCACAAACTCTGATTTTCTAATCTCTGTCCTGCGGTATTACCTACCTAAATCTGATTTTCTAATCTCTGTCCTGCGGTATTACCTCCCTAAATCTGATTTTCTAATCTCTGTCCTGCGGTATTACCTCCCTAAATCTGATTTTCTAAACTCTGTCCTGCGGTATTACCTCCCTAAATCTGATTTTCTAATCTCTGTCCTGCGGTATTACCTCCCTAAATCTGATTTTCTAATCTCTGTCCTGCGGTATTACCTCCCTAAATCTGATTTTCTAATCTCTGTCCTGCGGTATTAGTATTACCTCCTTAAATCTGATTTTCTAATCTCTGTCCTGCGGTATTACCTCCCTAAATCTGATTTTCTAATCTCTGTCCTGCGGTATTAACTCCCTAAATCTGATTTTCTAATCTCTGTCCTGCGGTATTACCTCCCTAAATCTGATTTTCTAATCTCTGTCCTGCGGTATTACCTCCTTAAATCTGATTTTCTAATCTCTGTCCTGCGGTATTACCTCCCTAAATCACTTCTTGTAGCTCAAGCTAGACACATTTCATAACTATGAAGCAAAGCAATTTAGCGAAATATTTTCGTGAGAACTTGCAACTTTTAGATCTTAGTGTTAGATCAAATGGACAAAGTGTGAAATATCAAAGGTTTACACCATCAGGTTGCAAAGATATAGGGATAAGAAAGCTGTTGAGTTTTTGGGACCTAGACTAAAAATGGATTATTTTCAAGCAAATATAATTCTAAATTCACTTATAATTTGTTTACCATTTTCATATTTTTCTTAAACTAACAGCTATTTAAAGCTTAACTCCATATTCTCTAAACTCCAGTTTTGATATCATGATGTGACCGCATGCACAATGTACTTTTCACATTTAACCTTTAAAAAATACGCGTATGCTTTGAACAAACACTTTAATAGGCGATTAGAGAAAAATTATTTTCAAAAATAAAGAAAATTATATATTTCCGACGAATATCAATAAATTAGGGTTTTGTAAATGCATTATTTTAGTTAAATCTCTTATCTTAAAGTCCAAGCATTTAAGAAAAAACAATTCTGAGGAATATATTTTGAAGAAAGAAAGAGGGGGGGATAGAAATGGGGAGGTATGGAGACATGATATTGCAAACACCTTCCATGTAAAAACCTAATATCTCCGCGTTATTTGATTTAAACGTGATCCTACTTTTCTCTCTTATTTTAGAGAAATCTTTCTACATTTCCTTTTTTATAAAAAGAAACAAAAGAAAACGAAAAATAAAATGAAAAATTTCGCTCAGGAATTTGTAATCTCTAATTTTGATATATATTTTGAAGTCGTTAGGGGATCAAATTTAATAAATTTGGGTTAGGTCGCTGAACTACCTACCGCCGTGAAGTTTACATCTATAGGTCACTGAACTACCTACCGCCGTGAAGTTTACGTATATAGGTCGCTGAACTACCTACCGCCGTGAAGTTTACATCTATAGGTCGCTGAACTACCTACCGCCGTGAAGTTTACATCTAATGGTCGCTGAACTACCTACCCCCGTGAAGTTTACATCTATAGCTAGGACATGGTAAACCACCGATTTAATATTTGTGGTTGAACCGTCTCTAAATTAGCCCAAATTCATTAAATCCGGTCCCAGGGCCCATTTCTGTGAAAACGTTGAGTCGCAATTTCAAAATCCTTAACGACGAGAAGACCACTGTTTTCTGGTTCTCACTGTATAACATTGTTAGAGAAGTCCTATCCCAAGTTGGAATAGGTATTGCTGAGCGTGACAGGAAAATTAAATTACACTTTCTAAAAGTTACCAATATATTGAAAACTTTAAACCCCTGGAATGTTTATTCTAATATAACAAGTGAGCTAGATATTAAAGGTTTCTGGCTCAAACTTTACAAATTTTTTGGTCGGTGCACTCCAAATAAAGGGTTAATTGTTTTTGTTAACAAATGGTATTTTCCTAGATCTTTCATTATCACGCATTTTTAAATCAACGATTTTTATTTGTTAAGGAAGCAGAAACAAAGATTTCAATGATTTTATATGTTAAGGATAAAGAATTACAAATGTTTCAATAATTTTAATTGTTTAGGCGATAAAGAAACCAAGGTTTCAATGATTTAAACTTTTAAGGATAATTACACAAAGGTTTCAATCATTTTAATTGTTTAGGCGATAAAGAAACCAAGGTTTCAATGATTTAAACTTTTAAGGATAATTACACAAAGGTTTCAATCATTTTAATTGTCTAGGATGAAGAAACAAAGGTTTCAATGATTTTAATTGTCTAGGATGAAGACACAAAGTTTTCAGTGATTTTAATTGTCTAGGATGAAGAAACAAAGATTTCAATGATTTTAATAGTCTAGGATGAAGACACAAAGTTTTCAATGATTTTAATTGTCTAGGATGAAGAAACAAAGGTTTCAATGATTTTAATTGTCGAGGATGAAGACACAAAGTTTTCAATGATTTTAATTGTCTAAGATGAGGAAACAAAAGTTTCAATGGTTTTAATTGTCTAGGATGAAGAAACAAAGGTTTTAATGATTTTAATTGTCTAAGATGAGGAAACAACGGTTTCAATGATTTTAATTTTCTAGGATGAAGACACAAAGGTTTCCAAGATTGTGTTAGAAGCAGCACCAGAGGGAGACAGGTCAGTAACATTTTTTCAAAATTTCGTATTTGGAAAATTGGAGAAAATTTATGATTACTCGCATCAAACTTTAATTTTCTGATCCTTATGTCATGGCAATCTGATATTCCAAACTATTAATTCTACTAGCTTAAATAGTAAACGTGTGTAATATTTTAAGAATAAATATATTAGAAAACAGAGTTTGAGGGGAGTAATTAAAGTTCCTTTCCTCTTTGTTTAAAGCTTGTATAGTAAAAGTTCCCAAAATTTTGTTTGGCAAAT
This sequence comes from Eurytemora carolleeae, assembly GCF_000591075.1. NCBI lineage: Eukaryota > Metazoa > Arthropoda > Copepoda > Calanoida > Temoridae > Eurytemora > Eurytemora carolleeae. The sequence goes on along the minus strand of NW_019396695.1, from coordinate 111,344 downwards.
TCTGGTGAGAAATTAAAGAAATATGTAAGTTTTGAAAATCTAAAAATTGACTTCTTCTCCTTTGTAAAATGAATTCTTTGTATGCCCAGTGTTTTCTGGTTGGTTGGAATGGTATGCAGTATAACAAAATAAGGCGAAGGGGGGAAGGGGGGGGGGGGGGGGGGGGGAAGGGGGGAGGAACCCGCCTCAAACTTTCATCTGAGCAAAAACGACCCAAATCTATTCAGACAAATATCAAACAACCCAACATTTCCATCAAACTTGGTTCTAACTTGAAAATAATTTTGATTTTATTAATATTTTGCTAGTTTTAGTTGTGTGAGCCATGTATCTAGTGTATCTAGTGTATTCTGGTGTAAAGTGTCAGATTCAGAAACTTTTCTACAGAAAACCTAACTTAGGAGACAAAACCTTAACTCTTATACTCTACAGATTATGATTTACGATCAGTTAGTTGATAGGAGGGGAGGGGGAGGGGGAGGGGGCGGTAGTAAGAGGGAGATGGGATAGGGTAAAGATGGGAGGTGTGAGTAAGCATATCTATCAGCTATCATAAAAAAATCATGTTAAATCATTGTTCATTCACATAATTTTAATAATGAAGATGATTTGGGACTAGGCCGACCTTACAGTTTAACAACGTTTTTACATTCGATTTTACCTCGATAACTTAGTTATTCTTTCTTACATGTACATTTTTGAACTATTAAGCATTTTAAAAAAAAGTTAGCAAAATTCTCATCTATTGGATTCACAGGAAAAAAACATCATCAGAGAATAATCGAAATATTAATTTTATTTAACTGAATAATTTAGGTTCAAAGAGGTTGCTGTGTATAAAGACAGACTGAACGAGAAATAACAAGACACGAAGACGACAGTTATTTAAAACGTTTTCCAATGCTCGGCCATCTTTTATTAAAAAATTTTTTTTATAATTTTTGTTGAAAACTTTGTTAGCTTGGATTACTGTAATAAACTGAATGATTTTTGTTGTGTCTGACAAATTTAGTCTTTGCCACACACTCTGATTTTCTATATATATCGTTGCAACCCAACCTTATATATCTCAAACTATGAGATCTGTTAAATCAAATAATGTAAATTTAAATATTAAAGGTTAACACAATCAGGAGGCAAAGATATGAGGATCAGACAATTTTGAGTGGAAATCACTCAATTCCTTTGAATCTAAGTATAAAGAAATCAGAGTGAATTTATAACAATACATGCATATATATTTAAAAAGGAAATCTAAGATAGTTATTCCACTATTTTGCTGTGCAGTTTTTTTGTTTGTTTAGACACTCTATGGCAGCAGTTGAATTTAAAAAACTAAAGATTTGACCATTTTTTGGATGTTGTCTTGAATGATTTCCGTATTGAAATTTAATATGAATAAGATATTTATGAAAAAGAAACACAATTAGATCAATGTTACTTTATATGATGAGGCTGTGTCCTGTTGTTTACTATCGTATGAATTTACCATTTTTATAAACATAAACTTATTAAATAGACATTGCTAATTGTTAAACAGTGGTAGGAAAAACAAATGCGACTTTAAAAATCATTTGTAAAAATTTAATCTTTGCAACCCAATGTCGTAGACTTAAATATTTCAAACTCTGAATTCTGTAAGATCAAATAACCTAAGTCGGAAATATTAAAGGTTAAAACAATCAGGTTGCAAAGATATAGGGATTTAAAAAATGCAGTTTGTAACAATAACTCAATTTCTTTGTCAAATAATAATTACACAATAAACTAATACGAGCTAAAAAATCGATTCATATTTTTTTTAAATTTAGTAAAATTTTAATATTGAAGTTTGGATTTCTTTTAATGAGGAATCATTGCTATGACAATACTTTGCTTTGTTTACATTAAAAAGTACTACAGTTCTGGCTGGAATGTAAACAAACTCAGTGCTGAGCTTTGTTTACTTTCCTCTCAGAAACAGAAGTACACTTCGCGTTTCTTAGCAATTGGAGATCCTAGTAAGTGCACCTTTCCTTTATTAGAGAGATAGATAGTTTAATATTTATAAAGAGAAATACATAAAAATTGGTAGATAAATAACTTGAAAGCTAGATAGATTGAAATATCTATTTATGTAGAAAGTTGATATACATAGACAGATGGGTACAATTGGAAATATCCTGGGGCCAAATTTGCACACTTTCCTTTTTAAAATTTCCCATAAGAGTAAAATAGGTTGTGTTTATATGATTATGGGAGTGAAAACAAGATTAAGCAAGACTAGCAGTAGAATACAAATATCCTGGAATACCAAGGGGAGAAATGATTTATCTTTATTACACTCTCATATATAAAGGAAACAGTCAAAATGTAAACTTTCATTAGAAAATGAATATGCAGTATATTTTTATTTAAGTAAAGAAATACACTATACTCTCCACTCTTCCTTCGAATTCGACAAACCCTCCATTTTAGATTTCCCTTCAATATAAAATGGAATTAACACAAATATACTTACTAATGCAAAACAGAAGCTAGAAGCGATGTTAAACATACAAATCATAATATTTAGACTACAAATAGTTATTTGAACTATATTTAAGTTTTTGATTATAAAATATGTTTTTAACTTAACAGTTCGGGTTTGACATTTGATGTTTAAATAATAAAGATTTAAAAAAACACTTTAAAAATTAACAATTTACAATTTACTATTCCTCAATTGCAGACAAACTTGAAATTTTAGTTGGTCTGAAACTCTAATTTTCTCATGCATAAATCTTTGCAACCTGATGTCGTACACCTTTGATATTTGAATTCTGATATAATGAAGAAATGCTGCTTAGAAGTTCCTAGCATATTAATAAATAATGTGTTTCTTTTTCCAACGTTAAATAAGAATTGATTTCTCAAAATGTTTGGTTTAATATTTAGAGCGTTGAGTAGAACCCGGTTTGTTGTTAAACAGAATATTGATCCTATAAACTTTGCTTCGTTGAGATGAATTTAAATTTTACTCTTTCAAACAGTTTCGGTCAGCAGACAATTCAAGTTTGGATATATTTTACATTTTTGTTTAAACTTCTATGTTTATTGTCTGGACCTGTAGTCTACAGGATAAATACAAAAAGAAATAGACAGTATTTGTGCCACATGCTTTTATCTTTTTAATTTTATGAATGTACAGTGAAAAAGACATCAAGCAATCTCATGTACAGGGTGTACCACGAACCATGACAGTGTGGACGGCGAATTGAATGTCGTCTTTCACATGTTAAAACATTTGCGGGATTTATTCTTAAACTTTATTTTAGAAGTAAAATTTTAAGTTAATAGTTGCAAAATAACCCCAGTCTTGGTCTTGGCATACGGTTTATTGGGTCCAACTGTGAAAATATAGTTAGTTCTTATTAATCCCAGGAATGCAGCTTTTTTTTGTAAAAAATAAAATATGGGGGGGGGGGGCGGGGTTAGAAAGAAAGTTAAAGAAGTGTCAGAATGTGAAAGAAAACAAATTAAATGTTTATAAATAAAAACATTACAAATCGTAAATGTGAAAAAATATTTTAAAATAACTGCTGAATAACATTTTTATCTTCCATATTAGTCCCTATTAGTGGGTCTATTATCTTTTATTCATTGTCAGGGTGAAGCTACGATATTTTAAGATTGAGACGGGAATTTTAATCATCAAGCGATGTCAAGGAATAAATTCTAATATTTTCATGTTACAGGTAGGAGGGTAGGAATATATTCCAATAATTCCATGTTTAGGTGAGATATTGTCTCCTAATTCCTTGTTACAGGTAGGAAGGTGGGAATATATTCCAATAGTTCCATGTTTAGGTGAAAATAATGTCTCCTAGTTCAATGTTAAAGGTAAGAGGGTAGAAATATGTTCCAATAATTCCATGTTTAGGTGAAATAATGTCTCCTAGTCCAGGTTCGAGGTTTCCCTGATCGGTTCTCCAACTCTCAATTCTCCGGTACTCTGGTTCAGTAGGGGAGAGGATACCATTCAACTCAGTAAACAATGTATGGAGTGGAGGGGGGGGGGGGAGTGTTTCATGTCATGACTTCTGGTTATATAGGTAGCTTAAGGTCATATAAGGATAAAGAAGAAGTTTTTCAAACTGTCAAATGTTCCGTGCTTTATCTTCGCTATTTTTAGTGTGATATAAAAATCACAAAGAAAAACGTACCAAAAAGCATAGATATCCCATGGAAAATACATTATTGTTCAACATTTAGTTAAATTACATTTCTGGGCTTATTCTAAAATCTTTTTTCACTTAAAAATAAAGTATCTAACTGTATCCTAAACTGTTGATTATATTCTATACTATCCAGTATCCAACTGTATCCAACTAAACTGTTGATTATATTCTATGCTATTCTGTATCCAACAGTATCCAACTAAACTGTTGATTATATCCTATACTATCCAGTATCCAACTGTATCCAACTAACTGTTGATTATATCCTATACTATCCAGTATCCACCTGTATCCAACTAACTGTTGATTATATCCTATACTATCCAGTATCCAACTGTATGTTGATTATATCCTATACTATCCAGTATCCAACTGTATCCAACTAAACTGTTGATTATATCCTATACTATCCAGTATCCACCTGTATCCAACTAAACTGTTGATTATCCTATACTACCTAGTATTCCACTAAACCATGGATTTGTCTAAAATTTACATAATTTGAAGAAAGAAAACATCACACAGGACCTGTTGTTGCATATATCTTAGTTTTTCTTCTTTACTGTATTGTACTGAATTTAAAGCAGTTCTGTGTACTGTTATGCTGTCAAAATGGTTCTGTACTGTACTGTATTTGAAACAGTGATGCTGTTTTGTACTTGAAATAGGACTGTATTTGATTATAAAACTGTACTGTACTGTAATGTATTAGAAACAGTGATACTGTTTTGTACTTGATATTTGAATATAAAACTGTTCTGTACTTTACTGTATTTGAAACAGGGAGTAAGGAATAGAAGGGAGATATAACTGACACGGTTCGCCCTACCATGCTTTGCAGACGGTACTCCATTTGTATAATAAATATTCAGAATAGGTTATTGAATACGCGGTAATTGTACATTAGACAAATATTTCTTATTCAAATGAAGTACAGGGTGTCCCACGAAACATGACAGTTGGTATAAATAGTTTAGAAAGTCTTATTCCATAATTTGATAAGTTTTTTAATACAAAAGACAATAATAAAAATATTATTTAGGAGTCATATTATAGTAATATTAATTTCAAAGTAAAATATACTAGAGAAAAAGATTTTTTAAACGAAATAAACTGCAAACAGCCTTTAATATCTAATACAGTGTATGGAAGACGACATTCAAAACTATTTATCAACTGTCATGTTTCGTGGGACACCCTGTACCGTATGTAAAGCATGTATAATCATATTGGTAGGGCGAACCACGTCAGTTATATCTCCCTTCTATCCCTTACTCCCTGATTTGAAAGACTTATTATGTAAACAAATTCTAAACTGAATTAAAAACATCCCTGTACTGTACTGTATTCAAAACAGTGACGCATGAGCGTATACACACAGCTTTCTTTTTTCTTTTTAATTTTTGTTAATTTTCCATGGGAGTTAAAATAACAGTTTTCACTTATACAGGGGGAGAGGGGGCGGGGCTCTTCCTCCGTATTCCCCTGTGTAAACCCCCCCTGGGGGGTACCTTTGTCTGAGATTAAGGACGAGTAAAAAAGTAATTGATAGAAAATAGAGATGAAAAATATGTGTTATCCTGTTTTATTGGTCACGTTTTACGAACTAACCCAGTATTCTAGAATACAGGATAAGAGAAGATACATCGGTAATATCCATTTATGTCACAATCAAAAAAGTGTTCAGAAAAAAGTTCTAATTTCTATCAGGAAGAAAAGTCCTAGATCAAAGAAAATATGACTTTTGTTCATAGGATTTCGGCCTTTTTTTCTGGTGTTTTTATTTCATAGACTTTTTTTAATACGTTCTTTCCCAGGACTTAGTTATATGGATTCGATTGAATAATGATTAAGATTTTAGGAAATACATAGATTTAATCGCTAACTTGAGAATTAAGGCAGTCCTTGAAGTTTTATTAAGTCAAATTATGGTTTGTTTTGGAAATGGAACTGGTTAATCGCTACTACATCTTATCATTATCATTTATCATTTATCAATTATGAAATTAGAGTTTGTGGCAAGTGTTTAATTCCATTATCATTTCTCTCTGACCATATCTGTTCCATTGACAGTCTCAGAATCACCCCTATAGTTGTATCAGTAATTTCGAAGGGAGTGTTCGCGAAAAATGAAGGGGTATTATAGGCGAAAAATTGTCGATTGTGATCGTTATTAATTTCACTTCTATCTGTTGCGTCTATAAGGAGACAATTGTTAGAAACGACTAGTCCCGAAGAACGTAGCGTCCACACAAATTCAGAAAGTTGCAACATTCGACTCTGATCGAAACAAATCAATTTAATTCTAAACAAATCATTCAGATATTGCAACCTATAATCAATAATCATCGATAATTTTTCGACGCATTGATATATAGTTGATATTTCATAATATTTTGTACAATTGTTTCATATATGCTGTACTTTAAACGACGATTTTTTGTAGCTAGGTGTCGTTGGAGTCTATTCCACGTGGATCTCCAGAAGCATCGAGAGCAGAGCCACCTGTCGGCCAAATAAAAATCCTTTAAGTATATGGGTTATGAAACGAATTAAAATATTTTAAATCATTAACATTTTATGAAAGCATCAAAGAAATTTTCTATGATTATAGGTTGTAATATCTGAATGATTTGTTTCGGTATGAGTCGTTTTTAACAATTTTCTCCTTACAGAGGCAACCTATATATATACAGAGATACATGGTGTACATGAGTTCTGTAGAGAGAAATTTAAGTTAGTTTAGTCCTTTTCATCTCCTTCTTCAGTTCTCGTCAATATGATATATTGTGAAATATTGTTGTTCAAATAGTTCCATTCCCGGAGTTATTTTACACTTTATTATGAAATCCATTAAAACACCAAACCACCCCGCTTATCATTATTATCAGTATAGTTCGCGGACTGTACAACTCTTGGTGATTTTGCGTTCATAAGCTTAACTACGTTTATTTATTTATCTATAAATGCAACAAATAAAAGTAAGATTAGTAGTGATCACCATCGAAAATTCTTCGACGTAAACCTATACCCCCTAACATTTTTTCGCGAACACTCCCTTTAAAGCTCTTAGTGTGGATAGGATGTTAAAGATTTCTCCTGGTTTTGATCGTGTCAAGAAAGTTTTAATGATTGACGTAAATGAATATTTTAGAGAAAAAGTTCTAAATCAAGAATCTAGTTCAAAATACACTTTTTTAGTATTTATTGCGATTAGGATAGGTACAAGGGAATTAAGTCTTTTTCACAAACTCTATTTTTTAATCCCTATTTCTTGCAACCCAATGTCGTAGACCTTAAATATTGTCAACTATGACTTTTGTTGGATCAAATAATCTAAGTTTGAAATGTCAAGGGTTCTACACCATCACTTTTGGGAGGAAATAAAAAATTAGAGTTTGTGGCAAAAACTCAGTTTCTTTTGAACCGTTAAAAACTGAGTAAAATTTGATGTAGAATTCTTGAAAACTGTATTTTTTAATGTCTTCAAGTATAAATTATAATGTGTAGAAATTTTTTTTAACTCCGAGAAAACTAAAATATTTATTGTTAAGAAATCTTGTTTTATTGAAAAATGATATCATGAAATAATAAAATACGTCGTTTTTTCTTCATATTTGATTAAAAAATCATTAAATTTGGTGTTAAAGCTAAAAAACAGAAGAAAGTGAGATTATCTGTTAATAACATCTTTAGAAAAAAAAGCTCGCTGAATTTTTTAAAGAATAAATAGGGGGAGTGTTTTAATGACATTGACAAAACATCCATATTTAATTTGTAAAAACTAGAAGAAAAAACAGAAGAAAAGGCGACACACAATGAATAAATTATAAGGTTGTGCTCGCCTTATAAGTAAAGAAACAATTTTGTTATTTAAAAAGTTTCCGGAATAGAATTTATAAGCTTCTTTTTCTATAAAAACTGTTTAATAGGAAGACAGCATTTTAGTAATCTTGTGCGTTTTTGACAATATTATAAAGCAATTATTTTCACTGCGGTCTGAACATTAACTCATCATGAGAAAAAAGAACTGCGTAGTGCGTATAATGAACAATAGTTTCATGTTCATTAGAATATTTAAAATCATAATTTGAGTGTCATAATCGTCTTCATTCAACACTGTTTCACACTTTTTTTGGATCAAAATAAAGTAAAATGTAGGGGTCTTTATGTAAAAATAATACATTTAAATGCCATTTGACACATTTTTCTAAGACGCCAATATCTTTGATCTGTCGTATTTAAAGAATTTTTAGGATACAAAAAAAATGATATTCCCGGCCGAGTTATATAGATTTGTTGTGACAGTGCGTGGTGTAATACATAATTATTAAAGATTTATCTTTTACAGTTTTCTATATATTGATTAATTGATTAGTAACATCCAACATCTTGCATTCTAACAACTACACATGATAATTGAATTATTGAATTATGGTTATTGTCCTCCTAATCATATATTTGTACAATCAATCAATACAACACTCAACAGAACAATAAACAAAGTTAGAAAGAAAATAAGTTGGCTAGGAGTGCACAAGAACAATTTATAGATGAGGCAGGCAATCATTTCTAGTTTTCAAGGTTTATTGGCTTGATAGGGCTTTACACTTAGACAACTTTATTTATGTTTACTGTCAGTACGTTTACACAGACAAAAGTCTAAGACGCTTGCAAGGTTCTTTAGACGCTAGTGTGTAGTGGGTTAGGATGCAATTTTCATCTTTCACTAAAGGCATCTACAGTCTACTGGTTACCCACAAAGGATAAAACTTTAATGACAATCTTAAAATTTATAAACTTATACTCAAAGTGTATTCTTGTACAATGTCATCTCTTACTAAAAACCCGTTTCAGTACAGGAAGTGGATTCTTGTACAATTTCATCTCTTACTAAAATGCCGTGTCAGTACAAGAAGTGGATTCTTGTACAATTTAATCTCTTACTAAAAAGCCGTGTCAGTACAAGAAGTGGATTCTTGTACAATTTCATCTCTTACTAAAAAGCCTTGTCAGTACAAGAAGTGTATTCTTGTACAATGTCATATCTTACTAAAAACCCGTTTCAGTACAGGAAGTGGATTCTTGTACAATTTCATCTCTTACTAAAAAGCCGTGTCAGTACAAGAAGTGGATTCTTTTACAATTTCATCTCTTACTAAAAAGCCGTGTCAGTACAAGAAGTGTATTCTTGTACAATGTCATCTCTTACTAAAAACCCGTTTCAGTACAGGAAGTGTATTCTTGTACAATTTCATCTCTTACTAAAAAGCCGTGTCAGTACAAGAAGTGGATTCTTGTACAATGTCATCTCTTACTAAAAACCCGTTTCAGTACAGGAAGTGGATTCTTGTACACTTTCATCTCTTACTAAAAAGCCGTGTCAGTACAAGAAGTGGATTCTTGTCAATTTCATCTCTTACTAAAAAGCCGTGTCAGTACAAGAAGTGGACTTTTGTACAAATTCATCTCTTACAAAAGGCCATGCCAGTACAAGAAGTGTATTTTTACAATTTCATCTCTAACTAAAGGTCGTTCCAGTACAAGAAGTTTGTTCTTCAATTTCATCTCTTACTGAAGGCCATGCCAGTATAAGAAGTGTATTCTTGTCCAATTTCATCTCTAACTAAAGGCCATGCCAGTACAAGAAGTTTATTCTTGTACGATTTCAGCTCTTACTAAAGTCCATGCCAGTACAAGAAGTTCATTCTTGTACGATTTCATCTCTTACTAAAGTCCATGCCAGGAAAAGAAGTTTATTCTTGTACGATTTCAGCTCTTACTAAAGTCCTTGCCAGTACAAGAAGTTTATTCTTGTACGATTTCATCTCTTACTAAAGGCCATACCAATACCAGAAGTTTATTCTTGTACGATTTCATCTCTTACTAAAAGCCATACCAATCCATGAAGTGTATTCTTGTCCAATTTCATCTCTTACTAAAGGCCATGCCAATACATGAAGTGTATTCTTGTCCAATTTCATCTCTTACTAAAGGCCATGTCAATACATGAAGTGTATTCTTGAACAATTTCATCTCTTACTAAAGTCCGTGCCGAAGTTAGAAGAAGCGGTCTAGTACAATTTCATCTCTTACTAAAGTCCGTGATGATATAAGAATTATTGGATGATGGTGCAATGCAATGACAAATTATTTTTTTTTGTAATAATGTAACCATATAAAGGCGCAATTATAGATGATATTGTTGTTTTGAAAGGTATTCGGCAAATAAATGTTTTTTTTTGTATTTCAGCTTCTGTATTTTAGATAATTATGTATATATAAGTAAGGGGGATGTGTGTATGTAGAATTTACATAATTGAAGTGAACCTCGAACTAATTATATTAAATCTTACAACATAATATACATACAAAAAGAAAACATAAACACAAATCTAAGCTACACAACTGAAAAATTATAAAGATATACTCATTTTTTATCTGAAAATTGATTATTTCAGCTGTTTTTTCTCTAAAAAGTTGATGTGCGGATTTAAAATCACTTTTCCTGAAATCTTCCACATGAATAATCCAGTATTATCTAATATCTAATACCTATGGACCATGACCCATATGTTCATTTAAAAAGAACACCGAACCATTTAGCTGTAAAGAGTAAATATTTAACTTTAAATGACAATTGAACCAAATTCTCAACTTTTTATAGAATCGGAGATTGGAGATCACTGAGAACTAAATCTTTAAGAGTTGTAAAAGTCTTGTTAAAAAATGTAAAAAGGTTGATATCTAGATAAGTTCTCTAACTTGTCAAGAAAAATAAAGAATCCATTTCTTTGCTTTAAATGGAATCAAAACTTATCCCAGTGTTGCATCAACCCCTGATATAATTATCATAAAGTAAACTGTACTGTAAAGATTTAACAGTAAACTGTACTGTAAAGATTTTACAGTAAACTGTATACAGTAAACATTAAACAGTAAACTGTACAGTAAACATTAAACAGTAAACTGTACTTAAACATTTAGTAGTACTGTAAAGATTTAACAGTAAACTGTACTGTAAAGATTTTACAGTAAACTGTATACAGTAAACATTAAACAGTAAACTTTACAGTAAACATTAACCAGTATGCTGCACAGTAAACATTAAACAGTATACTGTACAGTAAATATTAAACAGTAAACTGTACAGTAAACTTTAAACAGTATATTGTACGGTAAACATTAAACAGTATACTGTAGAGTAAACATTATAAAGTAAACAGTACTGTAAAAAGTAAACAGTAATCTGTACGGTAAACATTAAACAGTATACTGTACAGTAAACATTATAAAGTAAACTGTACTGTAAAAAGTAAACAGTAATCTGTACGGTAAACATTAAACAGTATACTGTACAGTAAACATTATAAAGTAAACTGTACTGTATAAAGTAAACAGTAATCTGTACGGTAAACATTAAACAGTAAACTGTACAGTAAACATTATAAAGTAAACTGTAATGTATAAAGTAAACAGTAATCTGTACGGTATACATTAAACAGTAAACTGTAGAGTAAACATTAAGCAAAAAACTATACAGTAAACCAAGATAATTTCGGAAAATGGAAGCCAGAAATTTTCCGGTTATGGAATGTAAATTGCAATTTTTTAGTTTCCGTTCCTCTAACCGGAAAGTTTCAGATTTCAATTCTGTGAACCGGAAAAATTCTTTTACCAATCTTTTAATCAGAATAAATTCCGGTTTTCATTCCGTTAACCGGAATATTTCCAGTCCGTATTTTTTGTGGGTCAAAATGAGCTAACAAAATAACTCATTTATGAATAAACAGAGGCACTCTAGTACACCTACTCCCGCAACCTTCTGAAATTGAATAATGTATAAGCAAGTGAAGGCTGAACTTGTATAACGAACACTAATAATTTATTAAACGGGGTGAGATATTTTGAAAAATTGGATTCCCATGTTGAATAAAGAATTCAGGATGCTTCTTATATGCTATTTACCACAATAAATCTACAATATATTCATCATTTTCTGAATAAATTGAACGAAATAAATTTGTTAATTACAAAAACGATTAAAATCTGCAGGATCTGATCTATTATGACATATTTCAGATAAATATCTCACCATTTAATCATGATAAAATATATTTTCCAAGAAAATGTTGAAGATTTAAAACTTTGTTTGAGAATAAAAGATTTCTCCAAGTTCTATCTTCTTGTTAAATTTGTCCAGTCAAGCGCAGTTAAAACTTAACAATTTCTTCCAGTATAGTAGTTTCTGTACCTGTGCTGTAGTTCCTGTACCTGCACAGTAGTTCCTGTACCTGTACAGTAGTTCATGTACCTGTACAGTAGTTTCTGTACCTGTACAGTAGTTCCTGTACCTGTACATTAGTTCCTGTACCTGTAAAGTAGTTTCTGTACCTGTGAGTAGTTTCTGTACCTGTACAGTAGTTCCTGTACCTGTACAGTAGTTTCTGTACCTGTACAGTAGTTTATGTACCTGTACAGTTATTCCTGTACCTGCATAGTAGATCCTGTACATGTACAGTAGTTCCTGTACCTGTACAGTAGTTCCTGTATCTGTACAGTAGTTCCTGTACCTGTACAGTAGTTCTTGTACCTGCACAGTAGTTACTGTACCTGTACAGTAGTTCCTGTACCTGTACTGTAGTACTTGTACCTGTACAGTAGTTCCTGTACCTTTACAGTAGTTCATTTACCTGTACAGTAGTTCCTGTACCTTTACAGTAGTTCATTTACCTGTACAGTAGTTCCTGTACCTGTACAGTAGTTTCTGTACCTGTAAAGTAGTTCCTGTACCTGTACAGTAGTTCCTGTACCTGTACAGTAGTTCCTTTACCTGTACAGTAGTTTCTGTACCTGTACAGTAGTTCCTGTACGGGTACAGAAGTTCCTGTACCCGTACAGGAACTGTGGATCCTTTACCTATACAACAGTTCATGTACAGCAGTTCATGTACCTGTACAGTAGCTCATGTACAGCTGTTCCCTACCTGAACAGTAGCTCCTGTACATAATTTCATGTACCTGTACAGTAGTTCTTGTACTTGTACGTACAGTAGTTAATGTACCTCAGTATAGTCTGTTACTACAAATCCCAATGATAATATTGATTTTTTTCAGAATATTGTTGAATGCGAACTTCTGATTTAAAGATATTAACAGATTAAACAGGTAGAATAATTCTATACATTCTTCATCCGGAGAATATATTTCTTTGTTTCTAAGTATACCTGGAGAATATATTCTTGTATCTAGGTATACCTGAAGAATATATTACTTGTATCTAGGTATACCTGGAGAATATATCCTTGTATCTAGGTATGCCTGGAGAATATATTCTTGTATCTAGGTATTCCCAGAGAATAAATTCCTTGTATCTAGGTGCCTGGAGAACATATCCTTGTATTTAGGTTTGCCTGGAGAATATATCCTTGTATCTAAGTATGCCTGGAGAATATATTCTTGTATCTAGGTATGCTTGGAGAATATATCCTTGTATCTAGGTATGCCTGGAGAACATATCCTTGTATCTAGGTATGCCTGGAGAATATATCCTTGTATCTAGGTATTCCTAGAGAATAAATTTCTTGTATCTAGGTATACCTGGAGAATATATCCTTGTATCTAGGTATGCCTGGAGAATAAATTTCTTGTATCTAGGTATACCTGGAGAATATATTCTTGTATCTAGGTATTCCCAGAGAATAAATTTTTTGTATCTAGTTATACCTGGAGAATATATCCTTGTATCTAGGTATGCCTGGAGAATGTATCCTTGTATCTAGGTATGCCTGGATAATAAATTTCTTGTATCTAGGTATACCATGAGAATATATCCTTGTATCTAGGTATTCCTAGAGAATAAATTTCTTGTGTCTAGGTATATAAATTGAAATGTTTTGTTAATATTACCAAAATTAGGTGGAAAAAATAATCAAAACAGCCAAGAGCTATTTTCCACCTAATTGCTTTATACTTGTACTGTTAATGTAATCATCAATTTGTAATTGTAAACTCTATCTGTATACAGATATGTTTATTTTAGCAATAAACTTTATCTTATCTTATCTTATCTTATCTTATACCTGGAGAATATATCCTTGTATCTAGGTATACCTGGAGAACATATCCTTGTATCTAGGTACACCTGAAGAATATATCCTTGTATCTACGTATACCTGGAGAACATATCCTTGTATCTAGGTACACCTGAAGAATATATCCTTGTATCTAGGTGTATCTGAAGAATATATCCTTGTATCCTGGTATACCTGGAGATCAAATCTCTGTATCTAGGTATACCTGGAGAATATATCCTTGTATCTAGGTAAAACTGGAGAATATATCCTTGTATCTAGGTACACCTGAAGAATATATCCTTGTATCTAGGTATTCCTGGAGAATATATCCTTGTATCTAGGTACACCTTTAGAATATATCCTTGTTTCTAGGTATATCTGGAGAATATATCCTTGTATCTAGGTATATCTGGAGAATATATCATTGTATCCTGGTATACCTGGAGATCAAATCCCTGTATCTAGGTACACCTGGAGAACTATGGAGTTTGGTTTAATCTGGATGAAAATAATCCTGCAGCTTCTCTGTGTTTTTGTTTCAACTTTAGCTTACGATGATCAATATCTGCAAAACTTGTAAGTATTTGTAAATAAAACAAAAAATTAAATAAAAATTAAAAATTTATTTTGAACTAGAATCATCTTAAAAAATATTAACATAATATATGTCTTTTTATTATCTTTTTTCTCGCTTGTGAAGTTATTTCATTTGCATTTTTGAAGACGAAATAGTATCAGAGCTGGAAACTTTAGAATAGGATATCCTTAATCCCGATCAGTTAATTAATCTTGAGATTAATAACAAGAGGAGAACAAGCATTATTTAATCTCGAGATTAAGAAAAAGAGTGGATCAAGCATTAATCCCGATATCCACCATTCAAAAATTCCCAGCTCAGATTATAAAAGTGAAAAATAGCAAAACTATGAAGTTCAGGCCCGCCTAGCCAGAGCAGGATGTTTTGATTAATTGAAACATAAAAAGTTAGTGATAAGTAAATTTAAAAATAATTAAATCATGAAAAAGTTTTTAAACAAAGATGGAGTTACATTAGTCACGAAATTTTTTCATAATTAGATGATTAGCAATAATAAAGCATTCTAAAATAAGCATCTTCAAATCAAATAATTAGCAATAATAAAGCATTCTAAAATAAGCATCTTCAAATCAGATAATTATCAATAATGAAGCATTCTAAAATAAGCATCTTCAAATATAAGATAATTAGCAATAATAAATCATTCTAAAAGAAGCATCTTCAAATATTAGATAATTAGCTATAATAAAGAATTCGAAAATAAGCATCTTCAAATTAGATAAATAGCAATAATAAAGCATTCTAAAATAACCATCTTCAAATATAAGATAATTAGCAATAATAAAGCATTCTAAAAGAAGCATCTTCAAATATTAGATAATTAGCAATAATAAAGAATTCTAAAATAAGCATCTTCAAATTAGATAATTAGCAATAATAAGCATTCTAAAATAAGCGTTTTTAAATTAGAAAATTAGCAACAATAAAGCATTCTAAAATAAGCATCTTCAAATTAGATAATTCGCAATAATAAAGCATTTTAAAATGTGCATCTTCAAATTAGATAATTAGCAATAATAAAGCATTCTAAAATAACCAACTTCAAATTAGATAATTAGCAATAATAAAGCATTCTAAAATAAGCATTTTCAAATATAAGATAATTATCAATAATGAAGCATTCTAAAATAAGCATCTTCAAATTAGATAATTATTAATAATAAAGCATTCTAAAATAAGCATCTTCAAATAAAAAATTTGAAGTCATTAAGCCATATTGAATGAATTAAATACTGCATTGATGTTTAGAGATCAAAACCATTGAATTTTATTTTGAACCCATTAATGTGAATGGATTGCATACTTCATGTATAAACGTATGTTTGTTAATTATATCTCTCTAGAACCAATTAAAAATAATTCTATAATAAAAGATAATAATTTTATTCATTTACCATTTTTAATCATTACACACTCTTCAAATAACATTGTTAAGATACAGATTAACCAAATTTTCCATGTTTATATAATAAAAGTAAAACTCACGATAAAAATGTTTATAACCAGGCAGTGTGATTAAAAATGATCAAAGTGAAACAGTGTTAATCAACAATACTTGATCTAAAAATAAAGGCAGTATTCTAGCTTTAAGGTATACTTGTGCTTGACCTCTCAATTAAAGGTATCCCTGCATGGCAGGGTATCACCATAGTAAATCCAAGAGATTCCCGAGATTCATGAAAGAAAAGTTTTGACCAGAATTGTGGGGCGCTATCTATATATAAAAATTGTCTGTCTGTCTGTTTGTGTCCAATAAACGATTAGGCCCATGATTTTTTGCCTGGAAAAAATGTCAGCATTTCTTTTACTGGTTAAATCCACCAATTCAAAATGAAATATCCGCGAAAATTTTTGGTGACTTGATAAGCAACTAGCTGTTAAAAGCTATAATAGCTACTAGGAAAGAGGTGCAAAAAGCCCATTGTTAAAATAAACTATAAATTATATATACACATAATATATTTATACAGGGTGAGTAAAAAATTCTGAGAACCAAATTTTTAAAAAAATAAAAATTTGTTGACAAATTGCAGTAAATGTTATCAAATTATAACCCTGAAACACTATTATGACTTCAATAATGCAAATGATTAGCTTACATTTTTTGTTATATCTCATTCAATTTTTGATATTTTTTTTTAATTTTGGAAAAAATAGAAGAAACAATTATCCAATATTTTTTTTAAAAAATTCATTTTTTGAACAAAAAATGGATTACGCGGATTTTATTTTATGTTTCAAAATATTTGTTATTTTTTTCATATTTTATTTATTTTACGCCTAAAATCATAACAAAATAAAAATCCCTGTTTTGTACTCACCCTGTGTATATATATATATATACTGTACAATTCAAAAACACAAGGATATTTATATATTATTTAAAAATGATTAAATTTTCAGAAACCAGAATTCATATATTTTTAATACAAAATCTACGATACAAGTTTTGTAATGTTTTAAGTTCTGAGAAAAACATGTTTTTACGTCGTAGGTTGATGAATGAATTTAACATTGAAAATCTATATTTTTGCAATCATAAAATGAGGTTATGCGAGTATATTATTGATACTAAGTAAGACATAATATTCGAACCCTTTTTTTCTAACCAGTTGCAGGTTTGAACCGCAATTTATATTTTAATGCATAATTCCTTTAATTATTTGAAATTGAACCGTTATTTAGCGTTTTTTAAATTGCGTTAACTGCTACTTTTTGTATCAAATCCTGGCGTTTTTTGTCGCTATTCAGCTGCAATTTTTACCCCGTGAAAAAATAGCTACAATATATAATAAAAATAAAATCTATAAAAGTCATTAATTTTAAGTTTTTAGTCGCTAAAAAAGAGACTTTTATTCCGAAAAGAGATACAACCTTGATTGATATTTTTAGTGTATGGGAAATTTAAATCATTAAGAAATGTCACCTTTATAAAGATTAAGCAAAACAAAATACAAATTGTTAATTGAAGCTACCTATGCGATCTAATATTGAATTTTTATCTAGAAACTGGAAAAATGAAAATCACATGTTTAATGTGAAAGTTACAGCTTATTAAGCAGGGCTGGGTTTTATAGCTGAGATACATAGTATACTACGCTAGGGAATTTTCAGATAAAAATTGGATAATATAAAAAGTGGGAAATCATGCACAGCTAATAAAACAAACATGAAGGTTTCAAACTGAACCAAATAAACTTTGCAGGCCTACAGGGAGGGCAGTGAACAGTTTTTGTTGTAAATTTAATGTTTACAAATGAATTGGTGAAAGTACATATTTGTATATTATATGAAGAATTTATCAACAAATTATTAAGAATCTATTGTATCGTTTCATTTTATATTTTGACTAACATTACCGAATTATGATTCCCCCATCAGAGGGACGTCCCTTGGGACAATTAAGTAAAATAACCAACCGCTCTGCAAAGTTTTCGTGAATTGTGTACAACTACTTTTTCAGGAAATTAAAATTTGTATCTAACCACGGGTTCCTTCCAACAATTTTGTCTGCAAAACATCCCTCGCTTCGCTCTGGATGCATTGCAGGCAAAATTGGTCTTGGGATGGGGAACCCATGGAAAAGTAAAATTCCCTGTAAAGTAGTTGTAAATAATTAAAATAGATTAATAGATTTCAAAGATGCTTCATGATAGTATTTATATTGCAAAATATGCTAGGTATGTGCAACACTTATACTGTTAGACTTCTTAAAGGCCTGTGACGTTTTCGATTTTTTTAACGTCACTGAAGCCAAATATTTACTTAAATAATAGAATATTCTAACAAAAAGACTTAAAATATTACGTACTTTTTGTTGAGTATTCTTTAGTAATATTCTAATCCAAAAATGGTTAAAAACAACCTCCTTCAAAAAAAATGTCAACAAACATTATAGATTCATGGTTATTGGTTATTCAAATTGACTACCATAGCGGGATGTTATATTTATTATCTACCCCTAGTAACAACTTTATAAAATTGAATTCGTAATACAAAACTAGACATAAAGGAGTTAAAATTTATGCAACATTACTTCTAGATGTTTGTGACCTCGTAGCACCTCTAGTTTTGATTTTACGCAGTTTTTGACGTGGATAGCGAGGTTTTCGTAAAAACTTGGCGCATTTTCATTTTACTTAACCTCCAAGCTAGATTTTAAACCCTTGGTAGAGTGAAAACCTCATATCTTTCCTTTGCATTGTTACCTAAGGACCATACTCAAATATCTAAACAATCCTTTAAACCTTTAAAACCTCCGCCGCTTGTATTACACTATATTTGTTATTAAAGAATACTGTTAAAATAATTCATTTCGAACTCAATCATAAACTCGGGTTTAAAGTCCTTTGTGGTTCGTAAATCGTAGATTTTATCAACGATATATATTATACTAGGCCCGTAAACCTGCACCCACAATATACAAAGCATTTAATTTAAATTAAACTTAAACAATATTATTTCTGTTCATGTTTAAACTATTATTTTTTAAATTTAATCAGAAACAAATTCATTTTTATCTTTATTCCATTTCTTTCAAAAGCTTTGTTGTTAAAATCTATTTGGAAATTAATTTTGCAAAATTTATTCGATGCATTAATTGTCACAAATATTTTGTATATTTTAGTCAACCCAATTTTTAAAGATATCCATCGAAACAATACTTTTTGTCAATGTTTAAATATTAATTTAAAATTTAAAAATTCATACTGAACATAATTCGGTGCTGCATTTTTGCTAGATGTTTATTTTAGTTTCCAGTACATGAGTTTCTTTAATCATGTTTCTCGCAATAGTATAAGCAACACATATTTGTCATTTTACAAATAAAGTCTTCAATTTTTCTCAATAAATATAATAAAGCTCTTCGCTCATAAATTTATATATGTACATTTGTATATATGTTAGATATAACTGGCCAAACGGCTAAACCAAACTAGCTAAACATTTTTGAGGGAACCCATGGGTGCCATGGTGGGTGACATAGAGTTAAACAAAGAAATTGGCTCAAAAGTACTATCCTAATATCTTTGCAACCTTATGGTGTACATTTTTATATTTCCAACTTAGATTCTAAGGTCCACGACATTGTATTGTGTTGTGAAGATATAGGGATTAGGAAATCAGAGTTTGTGGCAAAGACTCAATTCCTTTGGATTTTATTTTTCAAAATTCGATTTTTTTAAATAAAACTTTTTTTTCAAATTCAAAATTTAATTTTCAAAGGCAAATTTATTTTTCAAATGCCAAATTTTTTTTCAAGTGTTTTTTAATGTTTGTTTTCTGAAACGTGGACAATATTGTTTTCTCTTGAGCCAGGGTTGTTTGAAGTTTTATATTAAACTTTACCTGGCTAAAGTTCAGCTGAGGGGAGCTAAGGGAGAGGAGCGGTTAGGAAACAAAATAGTTGCCGGGACACAGGATATAGGATTACGCAGTAAAACAGTGTTAGGAAACGAAATAGGAGCCGGGACACAGGATAAAGGATTAGGCAGTGTTACAGGATTAGGACACAAAATAGGAGCCGGGACACAGGGTAGAGGATTACGCAGTAAAACAGTGTTAGGAAACGAAATAGGAGCCGGGACACAGGATATAGGATTACGCAGTAAAACAGTGTTAGGACACAAAATAGGAGCCGGGACACAGGGTAGAGGATGAGACAGTGTAACAGGATTAGGACACAAAATAGGAGCCGGAACACAGTGTCGAGGATTAGACAGTATAACAGGATCAGGACACAAAATAGGAGCCGGAACACAGTTGTAGAGGATTAGACAGTATAACAGGATTAGGACACAAAATAGGAGCCGGGACACAGGGTATAGGATTAGGGAGTATAACAGGATTAGGACACAAAATAGGAGCCAGGACACAGGATAGTAGAGGATTAGACAGTATAACAGGATTAGGACACAAAATAGGAGCCGGGACACAGGGTATAGGATTAGGGAGTATAACAGGATTAGGACACAAAATAGGAGCCAGGACACAGGATATAGAATTAGGCAGTATAACAGGATTAGGAAACAAAATAGGAGCAGGAGCACAAGATATAGGATTAGGCAGTATAACAGGATTAGGAAAAAAATAGGAGCAGTGACACAGGATATAGAATTAGGCAGTATAACAGGATTAGGAAACAAAATAGGAGCCGGGACAACCGTATGCAGTCAAAACATAAACAAACAAAATGTGAACATATAGCAGACGAAACTCTTACAGGTTACAACTTTCTTAGTAGGTATCACTATACTAAATCAAAACCTTATTAAAAAAGACGATATCGAATTCGTCACTGAATTCCCATGTATATTGGGATACCCTGTAGAAATGCGGGAAACTGTTTGTTTAAATTGCTTGAAAATAAATCATCGATATTCTCTAATTTAACAGATAAAATGTGGAAACTTAGATCCTAGAAATAATTCAGAAGTTGATTTAGCTTCATAAGATAATTTTAGTTTTTAGTGATTTATTTTGTAAGTTATAAAAGTTAGTTTTGTTTTGAATTGTGGATTATACTCAAAAACAGGAAAGTGGGTTTTGTTTTAGGCAGTATAATAGGATTAGGAAACAAATGGGAGTTAGGACACACGGTATAGGATTAGGCAATAGAACAGGATTAGGAAACAGCATATTTCTATCTATCTATCTATCTATCTATCTATCTATCTATCTATCTATCTATCTATCTATCTATCTATCTATCTATCTATCTATCTATCTATCTATCTATGTATCTATCTATCTACCTATCCTTTTAACCTATATATGTAGCTATATTTAAATCTATCTATTAATATAAACAGCGAAGCACCAGGGGAAATACCAAAATGTTTTCAATCCAGAAAAATGAAAAATTTAATATTTAAAATTTAATCATTTGGATTCGGTTTTATTTTAAAAGAAATATGAGGCTAATTTTAACAACGTTAGTTAAAAGGAGTATTCATCAAAAATAAGTTAGGCCGGGTAAAGGTCATCATATATGGTTAATTTAAAGTCACGACACGCTTCTTTATTTTAGAGTATCAAACTCTGGTTTACAGCACTGAGTCTGCTAGCCAGGGTAGAGTTAGGGCTCGCAATTGCGCGCAAGTAAATCCACGCAAGTCTGCATAATTTCGCGCAAATTCATAAAAGTGAAAATTATTTCGAAACGGAATTTTAAATAATTTATAAAATTATTAAAAACATTTTGGGCCAAATAATTTATTTGATTTTATTGGTAGAAATTAATGATTGTTCAATATACTTTATTAATATTATATTTTTTAAACGTTAGATATGAATAGTATTGAAAATAACAAAAAAGTTCATGTTACAAATAATTATTTAATAATTATATTTATTATCAAGATAATATTATGGATAAGATTTACTTACAAGAAGGGTTAATTACAATGAATAAGACTCCAGAGACGACAATTCTGGTTTTATCTATCATTAATCATTTGGGTTCATTGAAATCTGTGATAAAGCGTTAAAAACTATTTTTGTCCCAACATGCATTTTACACAGTTGAAAGTCTTATCAAAGGATTGAGCTTTTGCCACAACCTTTGATTTTTTAATCCCAAAATCTTTGCAACCCAGTGTCCTAGACCTTGGATATTTCAAACTATGAATTCTGTTAGATGAAATAATTTAAGTTTAAAATATTAAAGGTCTATACCATCAGGTTGCAAAAATATAGGAATTAGAACATATGAGTTTGTTACAAAGACTTCATCTGTTCATTTAACCCAGTAATTTCATTGAAACTTTAGATCTAGAATTGAAATAATGTACTATTATAAAAATACCTTTAGTGATTGTGAAAAATCAAGAATTATAATAATCTAAGATGATTAGATCAAAAATTATAATAATCTACGATGAATAGATCAAGAATTATCATAATCTACGATGAACAGATCAAGAATTATCATAATATAGGATGAATAGATCAAGAATTATCATAATATAGGATGAATAGATCAAGAATTATCATAATCTACGACGAATAGATCAAGAATTATCATAATATAGGATGAATACATCAAGAATTATAATAAAAGGGTAAATAGATCAAGAATTATCATAATCTACGATGAATAGATCAAAAATTATCATAATCTACGATGAACAGATCAAGAATCATCATAATATAGGATGAATAGATCAAGAATTATCATAATCTAGGATGAATAGATCAAGAATTATCATAATATAGGATGAATAACAGACAAGTTGTGAGTGATGGATTATCCTTGAATGGAACAAGTCTTCACAAACTCAGATATGGAAAATCAATTCATAAAGTGAGTTCATATTTTACAATTTCCCTAAAAATCATTTTTTTCTCTGAATTTTTCCCTTTTGTTGTTCGTCCTAAAATTCATTAAAGTTTCAACTCTAGCCTTGTACCCATTTAAACTATTAGAAGAATGAAAAACATAGAGTTGGTTCTTTTTGTTGTAAAAACACAAGTTATTTGCCACCAGCTATGCAGAGTTGTGGACAAGTTCTGTAGGATTCATTTGAGACATATACAACAATTCCACGATGTATAATTACTAAGTCAACGTTCAAAATCATAAAAAGTTTTTTTTTAAATATCGAATAACGACGATGAAAAATATAGTAAAAATTTTATAGTAAACTAATTAGATGTTTAGGAACATATTTCTCAAAATAAATTTGTTAGTAAATGGAAGTAAGAATAAATTATTTCCTTTTTCATCATTATATTGAATTTCTTATTTTCTATGAATTTGTTCGCAGATTTCTTAAAATTCTTCAAATGTTGTCTTTTTAATAAAAATTCCAGAAAATCTTTGTGAATAAAGATTTATTATAGAAACTAATAATTGCACAAGATTACTTATTTTCGATGATAAAAGTTAATTTTTATTTTATAAGCCTGTTCCTAAACAGCTAATTAGTTTACTGTAGAATTTTGTTTACATTTTTTGTCGTCGTTTTTTAATAATAAAAAAAAACAATTATGAAAACGTATCCACCCAAAAGTACGATTTTGAACGTCGACTTTGCGCTCAAACTCAGGATTTACAGATCTTGAAAAAGTTTTATATGTGTCAAATAAATCTTAAAGAATTTGTTCACAACACTGCACACTCAATTTAACTATCTTACATAGCCGGTCTGTCCCTTTAAATGTTATTTTAAGCCAAAATTAAGAATGTTGAAAGTTTCAAGTTTTTATTGGTAAAAGTTATAACATGAACTAGACAAATAAAAAACCGGGAGATGAATATTTTTATTTTAATCTTGGAATCTTGGAAAATTACTTTTAAATTTATCATAGTTTTTATTTTCATAGAATTACTTACTTAATTACTTACTGACTCAGACCTCCGCTGTCGGAGTAAGAGGCCCCATAAGAATTATGTCAGGACAAAATGTAACGGTTCCGGAAACATTTTTAATTCTGAAGCTTCTAAAATATAGGATAAAAAGTGTTTTTGTTTGTTTTTCAAACTCAACATTTCAACTGTACCTTTTATACATTGTCCTAGACATATAGGATTTCAAAGCAAGAATGTCTCAAATTAACCTGTTTCTGTCGGAGATTAAAACCCCTACCGCCAACTTTGAAAGCAGTAACACAAAAAAAGGAGTTAAAGTTTTTTCTCAATCTTTTAGCATTTTATTGAATCTTTTGACATTTTTTAAAAATCTCTTGACATTTTCTTAAATCTTTTGACATTTTATAAAAATCTCTTGACATTTTCTTAAATCTCTTGACATTTTCTTAAATCTTTTGATATTTTATAAAAATCTCTTGACATTTTCTTAAATCTTTTGACATTTTATAAAAATCTCTTGACATTTTCTTAAATCTTTTGACATTTCTAAAATTCTTTTGACATTTTTTCAGGTCCGCACAATATTGAATGTTGAGAACTGGTCCAGATACCCTCTACTAGGTAAACAAGTTGAAAATGATCAAATTTAAAGGGAGTGTTCGCTAAAAATAAAATGGGGTATAGGTTGAATTATAATTTCATATTAAAACTTTACTCATTCGATTAGTATCGAAGAGATCCTTTAATTTTTGTAATAAAAAATTTCGAATTAAATTCGATATCGAATTCGATTTTGTTGTCAGTCACATTTTAATAAGATTATTATTTATTTTAGGTTTGCAGTGAAAATAGTGCAATCTTTTTTTTCTTTCTTTTCGTGTACTGTTTTATTGGACTTTAACATTACGTCTATTTACAGTTTGTCTATTTACAGTTCGTCTATTTGCAGTTCGTCTATTTACAGTTCGTCTTTTTAAAACTGATTAAATTACATTTTATTACCTTACATTTCGCCAACTAGTACAAAGCGTCAACTAATACATTTCATGATTTCATCCTACATTTGTTCAACTGTTTAAAATACTAATTGACATGGCCGGCTAACTTTAATTAACCTTTCCTTAATACGTTCAATTATTTATTATCAGAATCAGATGGTTTTGATATTTCAAAATTCTAATAAATATAAAAAAAATTAAATTTGAATCCAACCTGTAATTCTTTTTTTTTACATTTTATCTCTGTTTATCCCAGTTCATGTGAAGTAGATGAAAAATCTTAAATAAAAGTACAGAATATGAATGAATTATATTACAAAAGTTTAATATTATAATAAACGCATTTATTCATAATTTTAATATTTTATAATTATTTAAATTATAGATGCTCAGACTGATACCCATTGTGGAGAGATAACTCCAATATATCCAGCTCCTAATGTGTATCCAGGATACAGGTATACAGATCCTAATGTGTATCCAGGATACAGGTATCAAACTCCTAATATGTATCCAGGATACAGGTATCCAGATACTTATTTGTATTCAGGATACAGGTATCCAGATCCTTATGTGTATCTAGGATACATATATCCAGCCCAGCGCCTATAATGTGTACCCAAGGTATCCAAAATAGGGGGGGGGGGGCTTCGAGAGATAAGCTCCTAGGAGGAAAGGTGGTCCCAATCGGACTTGAGCCGCCTAACCCCTTCTTCTAGTTATACAAGGTTAAGCCCCCTCTTCGGGGAAGAATTCCTGTGTACGCCCCTGCACGAAGTCTTGCATGTTTTCAAGTTTTCAAATCCAGTTTTTTCTCTGAAGATCTGTTCAAATCCTGATTTAAAAAAAAACAAGTTTATCTTTTTACTCCTGTGTGTTCACTGAAAACTAAAGAAGGTTGGAAAGGTTCCACATAAAATAAACTTCTTCCTTATATGTTGACATTTAATTGTAGTCATATGTTCCAAACAAGTATCCAACCAGTATCCAACCAGTATCTAGCCGGTATCCAACCAGTATCCAACCAGTATCCAACCAGTATTCAACCAGTATCCAGCCGGTATCCAATCTGTATCCAGCCAGTATCCAACCAGTATCCAGTCCGTTTAAAAACAATGTTTCTTTACCCGTTGAATCTTGGAAGGTGTAAAAGCTGGATAAATGTGGATACGTTTAGTTAAAACTTGTTAAATCTTTTCAAATATATCTATAAATATATATATATAAAATATATAGTTTATAAATTTATATATATAATTGAAAAGTATAAAAGTTTGAGAAAAATTTTATATTTTCGCTCCCGCATATATTTCTTTTATCATTCTCTCTATCTTTTTGTCTGCATATATCTGTATATCTTCCAATCTGTCTATCTGTCTATCTGTCTATCTGTCTATCTGTCTATCTGTCTATCTGTCTACCTCTCTATCTATCTGTATATCTGTCTATCTGTCTACGTGTCTATCTGTCTATCTGTCTATCTGTCTATCTGTCTATCTGTCTCTATGTTTTTCTGTCTACCTGTCTATCTGTCTATCCATCTATCTGTCTATCTGTCTATTTGTCTATCTGTCTATTTGTCTATCTGTCTGTATGTCTATCTGTCTAACTGTCTATCTGTCTATTTGTCTATTTGTCCATATGTCTATCTGCTAGAGCTAAATTATTCTAGTTTGAATATATGAAATTAACTATTCAAATTATATACTCCACATTGTGCAGTGTGCAGTAATATGAAACAGGGCACATTATTCTTCTAATATTTGGATACAGGGAGACCCTGTAAAAATGAGACTTCAGAGACAAAGACTAATATTTTCTTTAAAAAATAAGAGAATCAATTTTTAAAATCAAGGGAATGTTTTTAAATATCAATAAATGGTAAATTATAAGAAATATATAATCCAGGAACAGCTATATCTTATGCGTCTAATCTGTGTACTGCAGTGGGAGGAGATCAAAACATAGAATTCAGGGACACTGCATCATTTGTGCAGGAGGAGGGGGTGGGGTGGGGTGGATAAGAATATATTGCTATTGTAGGTATGAACATCTAGATTTATGATTATGAAACGCACTCTGTTACTTAAAATCGTGTGAGTAAATGCTTTCAAGGCAGGAGTTGGAAACTATATTAACAAAGATTGTATTCAAAATGTAAGACAAAAAATGTTGAATATAAAACAAAGGAAAAATTACATATAAAACGAAAGGCGTTTTCTATATAGTAAAGTGACTAGTCTATTTACGGAGATTACATCGACAGCAAGGGATTCAAATTAAATTGGTTCATGAAATTCTATGCAAAAAAAACTTCCTCATTATTACATTCAATCGAGACTGTATGCTACCCCTTAAAAATATAGAGAAGTATGCCTGATTCCGAACAGTACTTTTTGGGGGAGCATACACTTTCATTCATGAAGTATATATACCGTTCAAAAGTAAATAAAACCTTGTAACATAAAATCTGAGAAAAAAGAAAAATCATTAACCTTTTATAATACATTTATTTTAGACGTTTTGTACATTTATTTTAGACGTTTTGTACATTTATTTTAGACGTCTTATACATTTATTTTAGACGTTTTGTACATTTATTTCCAAAGAAACATATTTACAATCTGTATGCATTAACATTTTTTTACATAGTTTAAAAACATGAACCGAAAGTTTAACCTCGGAAACAAGGAATAATGGGAATCTTCTTACCTTGCTTCTCTTCTGTAGAGGCACTATCTCATTTGACATAACTAAATTTTCCATATTGACCTGAAACCAAAAAGCATTTGTATCCACACTAGCTTGATATATTAACTAGTGTGTTTTTTGGACTGTAATATCACATGTTTATCAGAGCTTTAGTCCATTTCCGTCAACTAATGTGGGAGCACTGGGTTTGTTTACATTCCACCCACAGTGTACAGTACATAATATGCGTATATCTGAGTTTCTGTATATTATAGTTCCTTGGTTAATTAGGCTTCAGTGCAATTAAAGGTTTAGACTAATAAGTCTATTGGAGTTGCGACCCCTTCAGACGTTAGCTATTTTTTCTATACGCTTATAAGTACAGAGAGTTCGTATCAACTGATGTAAAGGAATTGAGTTTTTGCCACAAACTTTTATTTTCTAATCACTATATCTTTGAAACCCGATGCTGTAGACCTTTGATATTTCAAACTATGAATTATGTTAGATCAAATAATCATAGTTTGAAACATCAAAGGTTAACATCTTTAGATAGGAGAAATATAGGGATTAGACTTTTTAAGTTTGTGGCAAAAACTTAGTTCCTTTACATCAGTTGATACGTACTCTCTGTTTTTATAAGCGTAGGGAAAAAATAGTTAACGTCTGAAGGGGTTGCAACTCCAATAGACAGTTTAGTTTGGTGTGAAATTCTGAATTGATGCGCGCTGACTGATATTTTTTAATTTTTTGAGAAACATTTTGCCAATCTGAAATTATATTCGTTGTATGACAAAAAATTGTTCTACAAAATGACTGAAATATTACTAATTCCTGTTTTTATATTGTAGAGAGGTGATGGTGGCAGCATCTTCAAGAGTTTTCTCAGGTTCGATTCATCTACAGGGTGTCTCACGAAACATGACGGATGGTGAATGGTTCATAATAAAATATCAAACGGCAGTCATATTACAGTAAAATTGATTTCAAATTTAAATTATTTGAGAAAAAGATTTGTTTCAACGAAATATACGACAAAAAGTCTTTATTTAATATCTTGCGGTCATTCTTTTTCAAGTCAGCCTAAAATAATGAATTAAGGAAGTGAGGAAGTGACTCTCTCCGATTTTTGAATGAATTTGCAAAATAAAAAATTTCCGGAATCCGAAGGTTTCTGTTGTGACCTGTGTAAGTTGTGGGCCTCCAAAGTTTCAGCCTCCAGACTGACCTCGGAAACTTCAAAGCTGTATAACGTTTTTGCTTTTAAAGATAACGGCATGATTTTAACTGCAAACCTAAAAAAATAACTATATCTAAAAAAGTAAAAATAGTTGTTTTGCATCAATTTTTCTCTGTCAAAAATAAAACTAAAAATAAAACTTTGACCCCGGTTTAAAAGGAAGTACTTTGATTTTCGTAATTTTTTGTGTGAAGGTTCGTTGAATAATGACTAGTCAGTTATGATTATCAAAAGAGTTTACTTTATGTATTTTTATTGTTGCGAAGTAGCAAGTAAAAGAGCACCTCGTGTTGAAGTCAAATATGAACAAACCTGTGGAAACTATCAAGGTCTCCAGAAACAAAATGTTTTCTATGATAAATACTTGTCACATGTTTCATAAAACTGAGTTAGCTGAGCAGAAAACTGTTCATTCTAATCCGCAGGATATTAGTTTATTTCTTTAAACCAACCTAGAGAATGTCAGGTTTGGATATTCAACCCGACCCGAAGAATATCAGTTTTATTCAGTAAACCCAATCAGGAGAATATCAGGTTTTGTTATTCAAACCAAACCGAAGAATATCAGGTCTAAACAATCAATCCAGATCAGAGATTATCAGGTTCAACTATTAAACTCCACCCGGAGAATATTAGGTTCGGCTATTTAGCTCAACCCGGAGAATATCAGGTTCGGTTATTTAATTCAACCCGGAGAATATCATGTTTGGTTATTTAACTCAACCCAGAGAATATCAAGTTCGGTTATTTAACTCAACCCTGGGAATATCATGTTCGCCTATTTAACTCAACCAAGAGAATATCAGGTTCGGTTATTTAACTCAACCCAGAGAATATCAGGTTCGGTTATTTAACTCATCCCAGAGAATATCATGTTCGGTTATTTAACTCGACCCAGAGAATATCAGGATCGGTTATTTAACTCAACCTGCAGAATATCGGAGAATTGTTCTTACCGAGAATACATGCAACGCTTCATGGAGAATTCTTACTTCTTCGTCTCTGATGGAGACCTAGTGAGTTTATAAGATGAAATGACATTGGGGACTTAGGATTAGGATTTCCCATTTATAATATTTTTTTATTTTTAAATTTAAATTCTATTTTTCTTTACAATATTTGTGTGAACTTGAATTTAGTATCAAAGTTGGTTTATTTGGGTTTTGTATTTATTCTTTAACAGCTATTTTAAAAAATGAGAATCTTTAAAAAATGAGATTTTTTTCAGCAAAATCTATTTACTGAATCAAAAGCATGCTTTTTTTTTGCTGTGAAACAGATGTTTTCAGTGAAAACTATAATAAATTTCATAAATTTGTTAATTTTTTAGTCGAATACAAGGTGTTTTAATCTTGTTACTTTGCAAAAACAGAAAGTTCACTCTTTTGATAATTATAAATAACCACTAAATGAACATATATACAAAAAATTACGGAAATCGAAGTTCTACATTTTTTTAAACATCGAGGTCAACATTTTATTCTATAGTTTTAACAGAGAAATTGTTACAAAGTAACATTCATAAATCACAAACCAGAGGTCACAGAGAACTTTATTTTTTTTTTTATTTTCTTGTTCTTTTACAAAACTTGTTACATATGATGGTGACTTTAATGTGATGGCTGAGTTGAAAAAGAATGACCCATAGTTGTACAGTATATGGAAGAAGACATTAAAAACTTTTCACCAACTGTCATGTATCGCGGGAAAACCTGTAATCATAGACATCTATTTACATATTTGCCTCGTATGTTTGTATGTGATAAACGACTAAACAGCTAAACATGCGAATCAAAAATTGTTGAAAATCCCCTAATAAAAACAGACATTGCTGTTTCCTAATGTATAATACGGACATTATTTAAAAAGTGACAATGCATGAAAGCTAACGTAATAACAAGGAAAGAAGGGGCGCAAAACAGTATTTATTGTCAACTGGTTTTGCGTACCAATACTTTAGTCATAAATCTGCCTGGACATAATGCGTGGAAAAAATGAAATGAAATCTAATTTTCTTGTACGTTTTGATATCTCCTTATAAATATCTATCTATCTTTCTGCCAACTTAGATCCAATTAAGGTTGAAATACTTTCATCTTTTTATTTTTAAGTTGAAAGCCTGTGTTGACACCACGTCTTCTCAGCTCAATCTTAGTTTTATTAGAAAATTTGAGATTTTTTCCATAAAAATCATAAAGCCACTTACAAAGTTCTTTTTAAGTATTATATGTATCATGTTAGTAGGATTCCACTGTATTTTTTTCTCTAAAATATCCTTCCTTGACCTTTATTAAATTTTATCTGTCATGTAACTGTCAAAATTCCTTACACTCCAGTCTTGATAACCCCTTTCCATCCCGTTCCATTGTACGCTTCCTTCTACCCCTCTCCATCCCGTTCCCTTGTACTCTTCCTTCTACCCCTCTCCATCCCGTTCCATTGTACTCTTCATTCTCTACATCCCGTTCCATTGTTCTTTTCCTTCTACCCCTTTCCATTCCGTTCCATTGTACTTTTCCTTCTACCCCTTTCCATCCCGTTCCATTGTATTTTTCCTTCTACCCCGTTCCATACCGTTCCATTGTACTTTACCTTCTACCCCTTTCCATCCCGTTCCATTGTACTCTTCCTTCTACTCCTTTCCATCCCGTTCCATTGTACTTTTCCTTCTACCCCTTTCCATCAAGAGGTTTATGAATTTTGTGGTTAAATTTCTAAAAGAAACTAATGCATGAATGAAAACTAAGTTTTTTTAAAGAAAAAGAAGGAAATTGTTCATTGTTTTGTTCTTGTGTCTGCACTTTGATATGCTGCAACAAAGGACAAAGAAGTTAAAAGCTTTCTTTTCTTTTTTGTTTTTATGCTGAAAATTGTTTGGATTTAATAAATATTTAACTATTTATTTTCAACTTTTATCTTTTTAATCTAAACATTTCTTAAAATTTTTTCATTAATTAATTTCAATATTTAAATTCATACAAACATATATAAGATATTTATAAAAAAAAAATTATTTTTGTCTGAATTGAAATATTTTTCTTCGTCTTAAAATGCTTAATTTTTGTTTTTATATTTAGGAACTTGCGGTACAATCTCGTGGCAGGTCAGATTCTACCTTTTTAATTTTAATAAAATATTATTCCATTTGTTTCTCAGATATTATCATTCATTTTTTGTTTATATTTTACTGTGACGTATTAGGACAGCTTAGGAAAACTAGTTTTTAATTGTAAACAAATAACAGTTGTAAATATTTAATAATAAAACTAGTTCCTACGGAGTCATTTGTAAACAAATCTGACTAACCTCTTCTTAAAGGGACTATAGGCCTAATTTCAAGTGTAGAGCGGCATGTCCTATCTCCAACATTACCCTTTTAACCTTTGATTGATCAAGATTGTCGTATTTTATCCTCATTAATCTACAGAAACACTTTCAATTGTTAAATACTGTGTTTGCAAGCTGTTTTATATTAAACAAATGTTAATATTCACTTTCCTTTCTAGACGTGGAAGAAAATAAATATTTTCTTCCGAATTTTGACCACCAGGTTTTAGAGCAATTCAGGAGGGTATCAATAGATTTACACACAGAGATCTCTCTGTTCTCAATAGACAGTCAAAGGTTTAAAGGGTACCGTTGTTAATCGGAAATTACCCTCATGGAGGTTCCTTTGAAACTCCGTTTCCCGTCCCTTTTGTAAATCTCCTCTCATTGAATTCATTAATCCTAAAATAGTTAACATTCATTTATAAAAAGTTGAATTAGATTTTATTTTGAAGTACATAATTTTAGTTCCATATTTAAGGTTATTGGATTATCTGTCCGCCTAGTGGTAATGTGGAGTGTACCGTACAACCTCAACCTCCACGATACGTACATAGGGATAGCTATGGTGTACAACAGGGACGATCTCAATGTATTTTATCCAAATATTTAAGAATCGCATATCTTACAGAAAGTTTTGCCTGCGTAAATTAATGTGTAAATGTGTAGAGTTGAAATTCGCAATATGCGCAATAATAGCGCAAAAACTGTAGCTGGCATCATTGCACAAAAACTCATAGCATGTATAGCTATAAATGTGCATTTTCTCAATGGCTAAGCTAATTTTTTGATAATGAACATATAAACATATATCTTCATTATATTAGAAGCAAATTGTTACGCGAGCCATGCTGCGTGTATAAAGTCTGCTTGTCACCCCTGTGTATTTCTGAGTTCTCCCTGAAGGTCTGTACGGAATGTATTGTGAAAGAACTAGTTTTAGGAACTGTTTACAGACTGACTACGCAGGCGCAAGATTTCTCGCGGAGTAGTGAATAATTTATATCAGTATATGTTTATTCGTCTTGCAAGTTTTAACCGTGTCCAGAATTCTGGGATCACTGTGGTAACTATTTTTATATATACTTATGCTTATTGTTTTGATTATAGTATGATTTATATTTATATATGTGTTTGTTGGTTCCTAGCCACAGTTTTTTAATGCCTGAGTGAATTATTTGTTGTATTTGTATGATTTATCACTCAAAGCTTTTTCTGTGGGTTTATTAAACTTATTTAGATTGAAGACTCAGAGAAATAAACGTTCGGAACCTTATTATCATCCTTTTGTTATGAAGAGCGTTGAGAGAAGGGAGTCTTACGATCCGGTCCTGAGAAATACCACACGGTACATATATTAGGTCTTTAGGGAAATCGCTAAGTAGCGAAACACAAATATATGTAGTTTTTCATTTAAAAAGTTACATACCCGTCAGTATCAAAACCTTTCAGTCTTTATATGAGGAAGATATTGTCGTTTTTCTATCTAAGCACAGATAGATTCTGTAAATTTTCTTGTCAGAGTCTGCTGCATGAATTTTGCGAAGAACTCTTTCCGACATTTTTGCTCAGACAGCGTTTTAAAATGTACCTTTGGCAATCTACTTGAAACAACTTCTACAGTTCCTTTAACGAGTCCTCCAAACAATTTAACAACGTTAAAAATATCTATCATCGTTTGAAAATGGCGAAAACTTGAATCCCCTTCCCAAACTCAGATTTTGTTTTAAATTGTGCCCCTAGCTAAATCTCTCCATGTATCCTCTACCAAATCCACCCACCCCATCCCAATTTAGCCTCTCCATCTCCCCCCTCTTCCCCCATCTGAACTGATATCTCGACGAATGTTTAATAATGAAAATATTAGTGTTGAAAGATGAGTGCATGGTTGAATAGTTACAATTCAATCCATTTCAATCCATTCAAATATATTCCAAGAGTTTTATCTTATATGTGGAGAAGTTCTTAGAATTCATACTTTGCCCTTTCTTCTTCTTCAAATATTTAAGAACTTGTGCATTTACAAGTAGATCTACATAGAACAGTAAATATACTTTAGATATTTTGTACCTCTATAAAGGAATTGAGTCTCTTCCACAAACTCCAATTTTTAAACCTCTATATCATTTTAACCTAATAGCGTAATCCTTTGATATTTCAAACTTAGACTATTTGATCTAACAGAATGCACAGTTTGAAATATCTAAGGTCTAGGATATTTGGTTAAGGAGATATAGAAATTAGAAAATAAGATTTTGTTGCCAAGACTCATTTCTTTTAAATACTAGTTTGAGAACCCAGCATTACCCAGGGTACTCATAGTTACTCCCACCGTTTACCCGCACTTGGTCGTAAATTACGAATTTAGCTAGTTTTATAGACAGTAGATATACATTTCTACGGTGTCGGTAGATCTAAAGCTAATCTAGATACAAGATAGCTGTATTTACTGTATGAACTGTAGATCTACAGTATGGAATTGAATACGAAGAAATTATGAATATTTTAAAATGGCGTGTGGTAGTGCTAAGAATAATTTGAAATACTATATACCACGTCAGCAATATTAGATGAAGCTTTACCTTTAGAAATCATAAACAAGGACCATTTCTAGATTTCTACACTCCTTATATTTTATTCCTCCTGTTCTCTTATTATTCTATTCTTTCTCTTCTCCTTATATTTTATTCCTCCTGTTCTCTTATTATTCTATTCCTTCTCTTCTCCTTATATTTTATTCCTCCTGTTCTCTTATTATTCTATTCCTTCTCTTCTCTTATTATTCTATTCCTTCTCTTCTCCTTATATTTTATTCCTCCTGTTCTCTTATTATTCTATTCCTTCTCTTCTCCTTATATTTTATTCCTCCTGTTCTCTTTCTATCCTATTCCTCGTGTTATCCAATTATTTCATTCCTCCTGTTCTCCTTCTTCCAAATTCTTCTTGTTCTCCTTCTATCCATTCCTCCTATTCTCATTCTATCATTTTCCTCCTGTTCTCCTTCTATCCTATTTCTCCTGTTCTCCTTCTATCCTATTCCTCCTGTTCTCCTTCTATCCTATTCCTCCTGTTCTCCTTCTATCCTATTCCTCCTGTTCTTCTTCTATCCTATTCCTCCTGTTCTTCTTCTACCCTATTCCTCCTGTTCTTCTTCTATCCTATTCCTCCTGTTCTCCTACTATTATATTCCTCCAGTTTTCCTATTTACCTCCCTACGTCTATGAATGTTGGTTAATAAGTAATTACTTTACCTAAACTTCATTGAAGTATTTCTATCTAAAGTTTAACTAATACATTATTACAGAAACATGCCGTGGTATGGGAAGAAGAGATTATGAAAGATATGAGAAATTGCATACAAATGGGATGGGATGAAACGGAGGATAGAATATGATGGAGATAGGATGAGATAAAGGAGAGAAATGAATAGAAAATATACGAGATGGATCAAGAATCTAAGGCAAGGAAAGTCAATTGCGGTTGTGTATACTCTGTGTACATATTGAAACCAGTTCTCTAGGGCGGAATTTGTAAACAAGAATAGATGCACCAGTGTTCGTTTAGTATCCGAGGAGGTTAAAAGCATTAAATTTTGATAATTTTGATAATTCACATAATAATTTCCTATGACCAGAATATTTCATTGATTTTTTATGTGAATGATGGATCCCATGTCAGACTTCGACATCCGTCTTGTGTTTACATTAGCGCCCAGAGACAGTACAATGCAGTACTAAAGATGTGTACACTTCTGAAATGACTTTCCTTGCCTTACATCCTTGAGATGGATGAAAAAGTTGAATTTAATAGATCTTGAATAGTTAATAGATAAGAAATAAAGACTCTTTTATCTTATTTTTCATCTCATATCTATTCTATTCTACCCTCTCATATATCCCATCCCTTATCTATTTTTTTTGCTCTCATTCATCTCATCCCATATCCATTCGATCTTGTCTTTCATAACTTGTGTATTCTATTCTCTAATGTCTACTCAATTCGTTCATCCTTTCCCATATCTATACTTAATTCAATTCTCTTGTTTATCGATTTATTGTCTCTCGTCGTTCAATCCTATAAACATTCGCATTAATCTCTTTTGTATCCCTTTCCATATCTATGACTTAGTTACTGTAGATTAGGTTTAAGATTGCATAAAAGATAGGATTAAAATGAATGACTGGTTTTCTTCTTATATTGAAATTTGAAACTATGTTAATTTTTGATAATTCAACATTTAATTCTAAAATTTTATGCAAATGAAGTAAGATCTTGGTCCAGATTAAATATTTTAAAATAGATCTTGAGATATTTGTCGTCTAGTGGAGTCTTTAAAACATCGAAGTTTTGGTTCAATAAGATGTATTATTCAGATCAGGGCCCTCATTCTAGAGGGCTGGGAGGCAGGGTAAATATATTCATTCATTTATCTATTCATTCATCCTTTTATTTACTCATCCTTGCATTCAATTATTCAGTCATTCTAGAGGATTGGGAGCAGAAAAACTATATTCATTTATTTATTTATCCATCCTTTTATTCACTCATCGTTGCGTTCAATTCTTCAGTCATTCTAGAGGATTGGGAGCAGGAAAAATATATTCATTCATTTATTTCTTCATCCTTCCTTGCTGTAAATCCTTTATTCATTTTACATTCTTTCTTAAATTCATTCTCTCATTCATCCTTTCCCATTTTTTCATTTTATTAATTGTTTCATTTAATTATTCATACCAATCTTTAGTTCATTATTCATTTATTTCATTATTCATTCATTAGATCATTCATCCGTTTATTCATCCTTACATTAAGTTAGTTTTTAATTTTCTAAATACTACTCAAATTTTTTCGGATTTATCAAATTGTACAAAAAATCTGTACATTGTTAATTTTTACTTGACCAAATATTTGAGAACTAAATCTAATGTGTAAATCCAAGAAAAATAAATGCAAAAGCAAAAATTGGCTTAATTGGCTTAAAGTTATATAGCTTTATGCGTTATGCGCATAAAGCACATTTCAGCTTTAGTGCTAGCACTTTCAAAATGTAAATTATCTTGAAGTCATGAAAAAACAAGTTCACCATTTTAAACAGCATATATCTTTAAGGGTTTCTAAATAAGAAGTAAAGAAAAAAAATGATTTTTCCTATTTTTAGCCCAAAAAAGCCATAATTTTCACAATCATGGGATTATTTTGTAAAAATTAAGAGAAACCCAGTAAAACCATTTAATAAAAAAAATATCAAATCTGTTTATCATGATTGTAAGAAAATTCATTGATGTTTTAGAAAGCTCTAAATCTGACCATGGGAGAAACTGAAGTAATGTGCTTTTTTGCATAAATGATCAGATTTTTCGTACAATCCGAAAAACCTAATATTTGAGTAGTGGAAACGACACCGAAAAGTCAATTGATTTATATATATGTAATTATTCATATCTAATTATTAAAACACAGATTCATTTTTTTTCATTTTTATTGCTGTACAAATTGTTTCGTGTTTTAAGCACGAGAAGTTATATAAAAAATATTCATATTTAAATTTAATGGTTCATATTTTTTTTCATATTATAATATTTTCTGTTTTCACTTTCCTGGTTCTATTTGAATGTTTAGAGCCTTGTTAAATCTTTAAATCAGAAATTTTCAATTCAAAGGTTTATGTTGGAATTCTAAATATGTATATGCATTCAAAATAAATCCGTTATATCATATAAAGATGAATGCCCCCCTCCCCTCTCCTTTCCTTTCCTATGTATTTAATTAGGACTTAAGCTTTACTTTTCATCAAACTAATTATTTCAGGCTTCAGTGAAACTAGGCGAAAGGGGGGGGGGAAGCATTTTGCTTGTGCACATTTAAAAATAATTATCAGATGTGAAACCTATGTTTCATTACATGATGGAACAAATCTAAAACATGATTTTGAATCAAATATCACATTCAAAATTTCTGAGTGTCAATCTAAAAAACCTTTACTCTAGAAAAAGCTTAACTTCTTAACTTAACTTTTATTGGTGAAATAGACTCGAGCCACTCTGGGCCGTATAAAATTTGAATTCGAACAGGACCTCCCCAGTTTGTACCGGCCTGCCAGATAACGGCGTGTACCGACCCGATCCTATAGGTACAGTACTACGCCATAACCAGACTAACATACGACAGGGGAAAATTTTCTTGGTATAGTCCCGTCGGAGGGCTAACTATGACTCCCATGGCGCGTTCAGACTTTACAGTACCCGGCCTAATCCTAGGCCTATTTAACCGACCCCACTGGCTTAATCCACCGTGGAGCATTGGATCAAAAAAAACGATTATTATTATTATTTTTATTATTTTGAATAGTCCAATAAACATGAACCACAGCGACCCATTTCACGAAATAAGTTAATTCTAAAACTTCTCCTTTATAACAAAATCAAATATAAATAAGATTGCTTACATGTCGTCTTCATGTTGTTCCACAGTTTTACGGGCTTCACAATGCCAACAATTATCTTATTTTAATTTTATGTAATAATGTATGTAGTAGTCAAATAAGACTTAAACCTAGTCTAATAAAATAAAGAAAGTGACCAACATTTGGCAAGACTTTCATAACGAACTAACTACATAGCTTTAATTCAAAAGGGCTGTTGGCAACATTTCAAGTGCCCATCTATTATGAGATATTCTAGTTGTTCTACCTTAACATTTATCATTTTCTATTATGGTTTCTTCATAGAAGTGACTCGCGCATTTATGCTGCAGAGAAGGAAACCGTCAGAATGAAATTTAATAATAAGATGAGGGTTGAAAGTTTACAGTTTAAAACGTAAATTACGTGTACAGTCCCTTTCAGATAATTTTTTTACTAGCATTAGTAAACTGAAGCTTATCATGTTTATGTTTTGTAAAGAATTTGTGCATAAAGTTCTATAATCCTTTAAAGAATAAAATATTTTCAAAGAATTTAAAATGTATACGAGTTCAGAGTAAACACATTGATAAGAAAAAACTTCAAAAAGGAATAAAATTTCATTTTCAACAAGAAATTTTTAACATTTTCAATATTGCAATATTATAATTTTTTGATGTTTTCAATATTTCTACAGTTAAGAAAACATGCTTCGCAAAAAGGGTGGGTGGATTTTATCCTTTCTACTCTTATTAGGTCCATCATTAGATGTTTGATAACTTATTTTTTTATTGAAGGTTTTTAACTATTTAAAGGAAAAAGACAATGAAGTCAGTTGTAAGAGAAACTCCAAAAAAACGCGTTGAAATTTACTAAATCAGAAACGTTCTATCCTATTATTATCCCTTTGCGTTAACATTTTTCTGATTTTAGGTTTTGATGTACGAGAATTCACATCTCGTTATCTACGGATATATTGGTAAGTAATATAAATATTAAATTAGTCCCTGTATATTAATACAAATATTAATAAGAAATCAGTCCCTGTATATTAATATAAACATATAATGAGTCAAAATATATAAATAATGGGGGTTATCAATCTCTAATAATACAAATATTACTATAAAATCAGTCTAACTTTATAAATACTGGGGGGTTATTAGCCCATAATAATACAAATATTACTATAAAATCAGTCTAACTGTATAAATACTGGGGGGTTATCAGTCTATCATACTACAAATATTACTATAAAATCAGTCTAACTGTATATAAATACTGGGGGGTTATTAGTCTCTAATAATACAAATATTAGTATAAAATCAGTTTAACTGTATAAATACTGGGGGGTTATCAGTCTATAATAATACAAATATTACTATAAAATCAGTCTAACTTTATAAATACTGGGGGGTTATCAGTCTATAATAATACAAATATTAGTATAAAATCAGTCTAACTGTATAAATAATTAGGGTTATCAGTCTTTAATAATACAAATATTACAATAAAATCAGTCTAACTGTAAATACTGGGGGTTATCAGTCTATAATAATACAAATATTACAATAAAATCAGTCTAACTGTATAAATACTGGGAGGTTATCCGTCTATAATAATACAAATATTACAATAAAATCAGTCTGACTGTATAAATACTGGGGGTTATCAGTCTATAATAATACAAATATTACAATAAAATCAGTCTAACTGTATAAATACTGGGGGTTATCAGTCTATAATAATACAAATTTTACAATAGAAATAGTCATTTATTTATGATATTTCATTTTTCATACTGAGATTATTAATTTGGAAAACTTTGATGCTTTTGTATTTGAAATCTTTTAATTTGAAATTGATGAAAATCAACAATGGTATTGTTATTCCACAAATAAATGATTTTAAATCCTGTAAAATATATTTAATTATTAAAAATTAGTTAAATTAATCGAATCTAAATTTTATTCATTCATCTTATTTACTAATGATCAGCATTTCTTAAATTAAATGATTTTTTTAAAATATTCATTTATTTCAAAATAGCATGAAAAAACTATAAAAATTTGTTTAGCATATCAGTTCAAAACTATGTTGGAGTTACAAAACGAAGCAGTTTTAATAAGACAACTTTTGCGCATTTCTTCAGAATTAAATTTTTATAGAAACATCTTATCTTTCGCCGATCAACAAAATCTTTTCTTGGAAATGTTTGAAAAAAAACGTTTTTTTAGGCATTATTTGACATTTGACATTTTGGTTTTGAAGTGTCGCCTTATGTTTAATTTTGAATGAGTATACAGCAAAATCCTGACAAAATTTTGGTCAAAAATTTTAGTTTATACAATTAAACTTGGCCCTTGGGGGAGTAATATAAAGCCAAGTTCACTAAAACTACTATCAGGCACTAGTTTTAACTGTATATTTAGAAAATGCGAGTAATCCATGTATAAGCAAGATCAAATGGGACAAATGTAAATATGTGTATTTGAAACTATATTGGTTGCCAAAGAAATGCTATTTACATTTTATTGAATATTAATTAAAAAAGATTTATTTTGATAAAGAAAAAATATATACGAATGCCTAAATACAAAAATTCCCTCGTTACACGGCAATTTTTTAGCGAATTTTAAGCATAAAATATAAACATTTTTTCAATGAAAACAATATTTTCGATGTAACCACTTTTCTTTTTCCAACCAAGCAATCCATTAAATTCATCTGAAAAGTTTTAGGAAGAAACAAAAATTAAAATAAACAAAATCCGGATTTTGGTTTTGTAAACTTGATTTCTTTGCCTCATATAAATCAAACTCTTGCAATAGGAAGTTTACATCAATCAGTTTAAACCAAGAAAAAAGTCTGAAAGATGACAAACATGCTGAAACTTGGCAACCTCGATGCATGAAAGAATTCAAGAATTTGAAAACAAATATAAAATTTTTATCAAATTTGAAATTCATGGTTTCACAGATTTGTCAGAAAATTTATATGTATACACTATACAGTTTACTACAATGAGAACCAACAAACGGTCGAATAGGACATATGTAACATTGTAACAACATTTATGTGTATTTGATGTTGTTACAACACAAATATTACAAGTTACTTATTAAACCCCTTCTACAGTTGATTGGGTCTGTTTACATTGCACAATTGCTGTGTCTCATCATCTCATACTCATTGGGCTATTTATAGTCCTAACTTGAGCCTTAAAGTGGTCTTCCTATTCCAGAGTTTACTATTCTAAAGTTTACAGTCTAGATCGGAATAAACCAAATTTGGGGTTAACTAGAATCAAAAATTTTCTATTTATGATAATTTTAATTTAAATCTTCATGGTAAATGCAGAATTTTTTCCATTGCCTAAAATTTGTGTTATTATCATCCCAGTAATACATGATTTGATAAATTCTGAAAAATTTCTCACTATGTTCATTTTCTTTATACTTTATTGCGAAAAATGTCGAAAATAGGTTTCTTTCGAAATAAAAGGGTTTTAATTATTCTCTTATTTTACTGTAGCATGTGGGGCCAGGGGTGGCCGGGTGGGGATGTTTTATGTATATTATAAGTTATTGTTTTTATAGAAACTTTTTACCGTATCCTCCTTCTAATTCGTCGCATTGCGATGTCTAACGACGAGAATCTGCACAAAA
Organism: Eurytemora carolleeae; assembly: GCF_000591075.1. Classification (NCBI taxonomy): domain Eukaryota; kingdom Metazoa; phylum Arthropoda; class Copepoda; order Calanoida; family Temoridae; genus Eurytemora; species Eurytemora carolleeae. The sequence goes on along the minus strand of NW_019396695.1, from coordinate 68,835 downwards.
TAAATCATATGACAGACTTCTTTCAACGTTTCAGAAAGATACCAAATCTCATTTAATTTCCATTACATTTTTACCTGAAAATTAAGTGCCGAAGCAAATTCGTGCGAATGACGTCAGATTGTTCCCGAAAGAACTTTTAGCTAAAAAAAAAGAATATCATCGTCGTCCTTGATCAGAGGAGATTAAAACAGTACCTTTGTGCATCAGACACTCTACTAATGGAGAGTTACTTGAAACAACGATTACAGTCCCTTTAAACCCAGATAATCTGATTCTAAGAATATTCTAGAATCCTGGACCTATCATCCTCTCCTAAATATATCTGTAGTTCCTCAGCGGCATTCAAACCTGGCTCCCTCAGTTGTTAGTCGTCTTTATAGGTTAGTCGTCTGCATTGGTTTATTTTTGTATTTATATATATGTATCCATTTATTGGTTTATTTTTGTATTTGAAAAGTATTTTTTATTGATTTATTTTTGTATTTATATATATATTTTTATAGGTTTATTTTTGTATATACATTTGGTATTTCGTGCGCCGTTAAAATGCGCATTTCTGCGCAAAGATTAAAAGCAAATTTTCACAGAGCTTTAAAAAATTGGTCAAAAATTCTGCCGCAAACTAAAATTTTCTATTTCCTTGTCTTTGCAATCTTAGAAGATTTAAAACTTTGAACTCTGTTAGAGCAAATAATCTAGGGTGGAAATATAAAAAATGTACAATATCTTTAAACATTTTTACCATACAAACTTACCTTATTGGTCCAAAACTGTAAAATTAACCCACAAAAAAAAACAAATAAATTTTATGAATTTATTTTCATAAAATTGATTTATTCACTTCAGTAAATCCTTTTAATATCTTTTATTAGCAATAATAGTTAATTATATATTGCAAAAGATCAAATTAAATCCTACGGTCGTGTATTATTATCATTTAAATTGTTACTGTAATCATCATTAATAATAATGATACTATACAGGGAGGTTGCCGAGGGAAAGGCTGCAAGTGTTACTGCTGGAGCTGAAAAGGAAATCATTGTTTAAATTCAAAAATACATTTTTTTCAACAAAAAACGTGAGATTAAATATTTTTAATTTTTAAAAACTTTTTCAAGATTTTTCCATTCCCGATGTTATCGGTAGTTTATGTTATATATAAGAGAACCCTGCAGCCTGCATGCCTGAGTTAGGACGCTTCTTGGCGTTGTTTGTTTTATCAAAGAGAGATTAATTTTGTCAATTTTACCTCTGTCTCTGCTGCATAAATCCGTAAGTTACTTTTTTTGAAAACCTACATTAAAAACTATTGAGTTGTTCTTTGCTCTCAAACAGAGTACATGGGGCATGCAACTCTTTAACTTGATTATCACTTGAAATTCGTAAACGGTCCTTATACATTACGTTAGAACCCCCTTTAATTTATTTCCAATAAAAATTAGGTTTCTAGATTGAAAATACAAATTAATATCAATGATTTTAGGAGATGTCCGGTCCTGCCATTGTTTTCATATTAATTATTAATGTGTTATTAATAGCTGTTGTTCTGTGATATTGCAAGAGTTGTGATGATGTTATTTTGATACTTGCTAATCTTTAATAATTTAATAAATTCTATTGGAATATTCTTAAAATAGTTCTTTCGTTGATCCTCACATCAATTAATAATTGTCTTGAAAATCAATAATGTAGATTTTTACATTTAGTATCAAATATACTTTTTAGTTTGGGTTTAGTTTTGGGTTTGGGTTTTACATTTGAAATATTTAAGTTGGGCCATACATTTTAAATATTTAAGTTGGGCTATACATTTTAAATATTTAAGTTGGCCTATACATTTTAAATATTTAAGTTGGGCCATACATTTTAAATATTTAAGTTGGGCCATACATTTTAAATATTTAAGTTGGGCCATACATTTAAAATATTTAAGTTGGGCAATACATTTTAAATATTTAAGTTGGCCATACATTTTAAATATTTAAGTTGGGCCATACATTTTAAATAATTAAGTTGGGTCATACATTTGAAATATTTAAGTTGGGCCATACATTTGAAATATTTAAGTTGGGCCATACATTTTAAATATTTAAGTTGGGCCATACATTTGAAATATTTAAGTTGGGCTATACATTTTCAATATTTAGGTTGGGCCATACATTTGAAATATTTAAGTTGGCCATACATTTTAAATATTTAAGTTGGGCCATACACTTTAAATATTTAAGTTGGGCCATACATTTTAAATATTTAAGTTGGGCCATACATTTGAAATATTTAAGTTGGGCTATACATTTGAAATATTTAAGTTGGGCCATACATTTGAAATATTTAAGTTGGGCCATACATTTGAAATATTTAAGTTGGGCCATACATTTTCAATATTTAAGTTGGGCCATACATTTGAAATATTTAAGTTGGGCTATACATTTTAAATATTTAAGTTGGGCCATACATTTGAAATATTTAATTTGGGCTATACATTTAAATATTTAAGTTGGGCCATACATTTTAAATATTTAAGTTGGGCTATACATTTTCAATATTTAAGTAGGACCATACATTTGAAATATTTAAGTTGGGCTATACCTTTTAAATATTTAAGTTGGGCCATACATTTTAAATATTAAAGAACAACGACTTTTATTCCTTTTAAATGAATTTTAAATGACCATGTATTGAATATTTCAAGAAAGTAATCATAATACAAAAATATTTTTAATAATAATATAAACTAATTATGTCTTTTCTGATATTAAAATTATAAGAAAAAATAAGCACTAGAAAAAAGAGTATGATTAAATATCAGCTTTTAAAACACGATTTTAGTATTTTGACCCAGATCCTGATGAACTGTATTGAAAGACTATGTAGGATAGGACCCAGCTCCTGATGAACTGTATAGGAAGGATATGTAGGATAGGACCCAGCTCCTGATGAACTGTAAAGGAAGGATATGTAGGATAGGACCTGCAGCTCCTGATGAAGTGCATAAGAAGGATATGTAGGATAGGACCCAGCTGCTGATGAACTGTATAGGAAGGATATGTAGGATAGTATCTGAAGCTCATGATGACGTGCATAAGAAGGATATGTAGGATAGGACCCAGCTCCTGATGAACTGCATTGGAAGGATATGTAGGATAGGACCCAGCTCCTGATGAACTGTATAGGAAGGATATGTAGGATATGACCCAGCTCCTGATTAACTGTATAGGAAGGATATGTAGGAAGGATATGTAGGATAGGACCCAGCTCCTGATGAACTGTATAGGAAGGATATGTAGGATAGGACCTGCAGCTCCTGATGAAGTGCATAAGAAGGATATGAAGGATAGGACCCAGCTCCTGATGAACTGTATAGGAAGGATATGTAGGATAGGACCTGCAGCTCCTGATGAACTGTATAAGAAGGATATGTAGGATAGGACCTAGCTCCTGATGAACTGTATAAGAAGGATATGTAGGATAGGACCTGCAGCTCCTGATGAACTGTATAGGAAGGATATGTAGGATAGGACCCAGCTCCTGATGAACTGTATAGGAAGGATATGTAGGATAGGACCCAGCTCCTGATGAACTGTATAGGAAGGATATGTAGGATAGGACCTGCAGCTCCTGATGAACTGTATAAGAAGGATATGTAGGAAGGATATGTAGGATAGGACCCAGCTCCTGATGAACTGTATAAGAAGGATATGTAGGATAGGACCCAGCTCCTGATGAACTGTATAAGAAGGATATGTAGGATAGGACCCAGATACTGATGAACTGTATAGGAAGGATATGTAGGATAGGACCCAGCTCCTGATGAACTGCATAAGAAGGATTTGTAGGATATGAATGTTTATATATTTAATGCAGGGAAAAGGTTGCGGGTTTCAGGGAAAACGTAAAAACCAACTCAATTAAGGAGAGACAGATAGACTAGTTAGACAGGTAAACAGATGGACAGATAGACAGATAGACAAATAGAAAGATAGACAGATAGGCAGATAGACAGATAGACAGATAGATAGAAAGATAAACAGATATATAGATAGACAAATGGACAGATAGACAGATGGACAGATAGACAGATTGACAGATTGACAGGTTTACAGAGAGACAGACAGAAGGATAGACAAAAATATGGAGTAGTCAGGCGGATGGAATAGTTAGACAGATAGACTTGGTAGACAGATAGACTAGCTAGACAGATGGAGTAGTTAGTCAGATAGACTAGTTAGACAGATAGACTAGTTAGACAGACAAGTTAGCTAAACAGATTATTTAGACAGATAGACTAGGTAGACAGATAAGTTAGCTAAGCAGATTATTTAGACAGATAAACAAGTAAGACTAGTTGGACAGATTGACTAGTTGGTCAGATAGACTAATTAGACAGATATACCATTGTTAGCAAAGTAGACCATTTAGATAAATACACACTGTAAACAGACAGGCAGTTATAAATATAGACAGATGTATTTACAGATTAAGCAGTTATAAATATAGACAGATGTATTAACAGATTAGGCAGTTATAAAAATAGACAGATGTATTTACAGACAGGCAGTTATAAATATAGACAGATGTATTTACAGACAGGCAGTTATGAATATAGACAGATGTATTTTAGATAGGCAGTTATAAATTTAGACAGATGTATTTACAGACAGGCAGTTATAAATATAGACTGATGTATTTACAGATTAGGCAGTTATAAATATAGACAGATGTATTTACAGACATAGGCAGTTATAAATTTAGACAGATGTATTTACAGACAGGCAGTTATAAATATAGACTGATGTATTTACAGATTAGGCAGTTATAAATATAGACAGATGTATTTACAGACAGGCAGTTATAAATATAGACAGATGTATTTTAGATAGGCAGTTATAAATATAGACAGATGTATTTACAGACAGGCAGATCAATAAACAACTCGATTTGGTTTGTAGTAAATTCAGGAGAAGCATATAGTCTACCTATCTATATTATCGATGTTTAGTTTATACCCTGACCAGCCCGACCGGTCAATCTATTTTACCTGTTATCAATAAATTAGTACTATATTAATCGTTGTTTCATACGGACGGAATTAGCCTGGTAGGCTAGGAGCATAGTCAGGATTGACGGAAGAATTAGAGTTAGAGACAAGTATTTAAAGAATTCTCGGGACCTAGATTGTTACAGGTTTAAAGGCAAACATTTAGATGGACAACGAGATTGATAGAAAAATCGACGGATATACTTTTGGATTGCCAGATTTATGGACGGATAGACAGGTGGTTAGATAGAAATATAAACTGATTCTATGGATATACAGATTGCAGAAAAATATATCAATATTGCAGAAAGAGATAGAGAAAATACCCATTAACTCGTGTAAAGATTTCCCATGTAGTTTGTGTAGTAGAGATGAATTATAATTAGGGCAGGGCACGTTCCAAATTTTTTGTCATCGTTCTGTTCTGTTCTAGAACAAGGGCCTTCAGTTAGATCGTTCTGTTCTCGTTCCTTTTTTCCAATCGCTCCGTTCTCATTCAGTTCCGTTTCGTTCCGTTCTTGGTTTTCTTAGTCAAAGAACAGTTCCATTCCCCCGTTCCGTTCTTAGTCAAGAAGATAGCCATTCCCTGTTTTTAATTATTTATAGATGATTTAGAACACATTCCTGAATTAAAATGCGTTCCTGACTTTAAGAACTCATTCTCGATAATAAGAACGCGTTCATGATTTTAAACGTTCTTTTAAACTAATATCCGTTCAGTTCCGTTCCAATATTTTAAAGAACGTGTTCTTTGCGTTCCGTTCTTTTTTCGGAACGATGGGAAAGTTCTTGATAGTTCCGTTCGTTCTTGTGAGAGAACGCTCCTTCTTCAAGAACGACGCCCAGTCCTAACTATTACATAACTTATCTTAATTCTCTGAGATAGATTCTACTGTAAGGAGCGGGAGAAAAACCTTAAGTAGGTTGTAGTTACAGCATTCCACACTCGTGTATACAGTGCATAGTACTGCATTAGAATCTAGGTGTGAGGTATTTTCCCATAGGCATTTTCCCAAATGGCAACTTCCCAAATGTCTAATTCCTCAGCGGCAACTTCCCAAATTATGGTTTTCTAGGTTATACCTTTCCTTTTGAGGCGTGTCTCTAAAGTATCATTGTGAATTCCGTATAGTTGTCTCTAAAGTATCATTGTGAATTCCGTAAAGTTGTCTCTAATGTATCATTGTGAATTCCGTAAAGTTGTCTCTAAAGTATCATTATGAATTCCGTATAGTTGTCTCTAAAGTATCATTGAGGGTAAACCTGCACATACATCGCTAATTTGAATGTCTAAATTCACAGTGAGAACCATAAACCTTTGTAATAGGAAGACGACTGTTAAGCTCAAGTTTTGAGTTTAAAAAGTGAAATGAATAAAACACCGCAATTGTGTAGTTCACTTAACTCAGTTCACTCATTAAGTTAGTTTTTAAGCTACAGGTAAACTATTTGCTCCTTAATAAACAAATATAAAATTTCTTAAAATGTCGTCTTTCCATTCCACAATTTGATGGGTCTCTCAGTACATATTTAACATGTACTTGTTACTCATGATTTATGTAACCACTACCTTCCGGTATTATGTGTGTATATAATATAACAAGATCAAAGGTTTTAGGCTCTCAAGTGGGGAGGGGGAAGGGTGGACATGGTAAGAGAAAGGGATAGTATATGGAGATTGTTTTCTGAGAATAATGTTTCGTGAGAATGTTGCATATCCAGAACACTATATAGTAGATATACAGCACTAAAATAAACCTTAAGCCTCATCTACAAATTGAACATTTCGTGTACTCATGTATATATATATATATATATATATGTACAAGTTGTACGAGTATGTACAAGGTGTACAAGTATGTACAAGGTGTACAAGTATGGACAAGGTGTACAAGTATGTACAAGGTGTACAAGTATGTACAAGTTGTACAAGTATGTACAATGTTCTTAAGTATGTACAAGTTGTACAAGTATGGACAAGTAGCAATGTACAAGTTGTACAGGTTATACAAGATGTACAAGTTGTACAAGTTGTACAAGTTGTACAAGTTGTACAAGTTGTACAAGTTGTACAAGTTGTACAAGTTGTACAATTTGAGCTGTACATTACTTCTTTATTTTGAATGGATGTTCTAGTGTCATGCACGGCAGATATATTAGGAACCTTTATTCAGATTGTATTTATTTTTCTTTATATTACTTTATCATGACCCTCAACTTTAAAAACAGGAGCATGTCTGATTCACAATGGTACACACAAAATCTTATCTGATCGATAATGTGGAAGAAATCTTCGTTTTTTATACTAAAAAGGGTTTTATTCTGACAACTTCATTCTTTTTCTTTTTGGCATAAATCTGCAGATCACTTTATCATAAAACCATAATCAGATATTTACAATTTTTTTAATTGAAAAATATGGATATTTGCAAAACTGCTTAGACAAATTTTACAATGTACGGTTGTAAATTGGACTTGTCGCACTTTAAATGAAGATTCACTTGGAATTACTTATACAGTCCCTTTAATAGAAGAAAAAAGAGAAATGATTCCCCTGAAAAAGTCCTCTGTTTGCAGAACCAACAGGACGGAGATGTGTTCTAAATTCAGGTTTTCAACTTTATTCTCCTATTATTCAGTTGGTTTTATGTCACAACTGGATCAGAGCTAAATGTTAGAAACCTATAAAGTTTTTTTTCTACATTTAGAATTTGAATAGATCAGTTATTTGTTACCAATACAAATAGGATTCTTCTTTGTTTGAAAGTTTCCAAAAAAATTGTTCCATTCATTGAAAACTATAAACATTTGTAAATTGATATTACTGTTAATCAAATGTACGTTTATAGAAAATGGCTGAATCGATGTGGCCCAAATTTGTCAGAATTACACCCTCAACAGGCTGACGCCCCCCCCACCTCCTCTAATTTTTTTTGTCCTAGCACTCTCATTTTTGATACTTTCACCGTGAAATTTTGTGACTTTTAATTAATATAAATTTTAAGGATTTTTTGTAAATTTTAATGCACAGGGTAGGATAGATAGATAAATAGATAAAAAATATACGAAAATATGGCGGCAGATTTTTTTTTTACAATTTTTTAAATTATATTTTGTCGTAAAACGACAATTCTTTACTTATATAAAAACTAAATCAAGTATTGTGTCTGTTTTATAATTAAAAACAAACTAACTTCTAGCGGACTTGACTACAGGATTTGAATACCCACCGCAAACTCTCATGTTCAAATTTTTATATCTCAAATTTTGAATTCTACTACTGTGATAACCACAAAACTCTTAAATAGGAAGACGACTGTTAGAACCAAGTTATCACTTTAAAAAGTCCAATAAGCACACCCATTTAAAAAAATTAAGTATTGCTTAAATGTCGTTATCCTATTCCATTGTTTTCTGGTTATCACTGTAGGTTTATAACTCAAAGTCTGAAATATCATCATCTAATTGGAAAAATTAGAAAAAAAAAGTTTGAGGCAAGTGTTCAACTCATTTATCAAAAAACTAGGACAGTTTTGAACATTGGAAGCACATGAGATAATAAAACCAAGTTATAATTTCCAGATTTTCTTCTCCTGAACCACGAGCTTTTATTCTGTCCAGTCCCTTCATGTCTGGACAATAAAATTGATTTTCCAATTTCTGTTCTTACACCTAGTAAAGAAATAAATCATTTTTTTAAATCAAAACCTGAACCAATATGTCAACTTACAATTAATAATTTTCTTTAAACCGGCAGATTTATTCTTTCGTCATATGTGCCATAAACGAATCACCTTGGTATTCCGGCCAAGATAAAATAACCTAGTATCATATAGTATATATAGCTAGGGATAGAAGGTTGCAGATAAAGTAACCTAGTATTATATTGTATAGCTAGGGATAGAAGGTTGCTGATAAAGTAACCTAGTATTATATTGTATATATAGCTAGGGATAGAAGGTTGCAGATAAAGTTTAAACAAGAATATATCAAGGTATAAGAGTTTATTCTAGGATACACATCAGTCCTTGTCATCCTAGTTTAGCCTACAGTGAGAACCAAACAAGCTGTGGAATTGGAAGTAATGAATCTTTATTGAAAATATATTTCGGTCTGGGTTGACCCTCGTCAGTTCTTGAGATTGTTTCTTCACAAAGATTAAAAACAAACTGAAATGGAATTGGAAGTAATGAATCTGCATACAGTGGTCAGCCATTATATAAATAAAATGAAGACGACTTTTTATTCAAGTTTAAATTTTTAACAGGCTATTTTCATAATACAAGTAACAAGTAAATAAAGAGAAGCTGGTAATCAATGCTGTTTAAATGCTTTGTAGAAGTAAAAAAATTAATTGGAAAGTCGACTTTATTGTATTGATATATTCGACGACGACTCTAGTCCTATTAAAACTGAAACACATTAATCCTTATCAAGATTTTCAAGATGCTGGTAAACCTATTTTCTTTTTAACAATATCAAATACGCATAAGAATGCTAAATCTCGTCTTCCTATTCCAAACTTTTATGTGCCCCACTGTAGTTCACATCCATTCATTCCCCTCATACCCTTGTTTTCTGTATTTATTCTATCCTTCTGTCCTATTACACAGAGTGTCCAAATACCCCTCATACCCTTGTTTTCTGTATTTTATTCTGTCCTATTATACAGAGTGTCCAAATACCCCTCATACCCTTGTTTTCTGTATTTTATTCTGTCCTATTATACAGAGTGTCCAAATACCCCTCATACCCTTGTTTTCTGTATTTATTCTATCCTATTATACAGAGTGTCCAAATACCCCTCATACCCTTGTTTTCTGTATTTATTCTATCCTATTATACAGAGTGTCCAAATACCCCTCATACCCTTGTTTTCTGTATTTATTCTATCCTATTATACAGAGTGTTTCTATAAAGATGCTAAACAACTTAAATTAATAACTAGCTGGAGTTTCCGGCGTTGGCCAGATTTATAGTATAATTCTCAGTCATAGTAACTCCCACCGTTGGTACTATTAGTCATGATTTTAGCTACCCATGGGTTCCCTAAAAAAAATAACCGTATATTTCTTTGGTCAATGTACTGCAAATTTTTGCAGTAAGCTAGGCACCAAAAGCTTAGTTTAGGGCACAATATATATATACATATACATATACAAGCTTTATTGTATACATTAAGAACATTAAAGATGATTGTTTATTGGGACACCCTGTATATATTGTATACATCAAGAACATTAAAGATGATTGTTTATTGGGACACCCTGTATATATTCAACAACATTGTCTCAGCATTTAATTTATAATATTGTAAAATAATGCCAAGTCAGGTTTTGATCCGAAGATCCCTCTTATTCTTACATCCTGCTTGAGAATTTCTAGAATCTACAGAAACTAAATCTAATCCCCTTGAAACATTTATAATCCCCGCTAATCCCCCTCAACCATACTTTTAATCCTTAATTCACACAAAAGAAAGCTTAAGAGAAGAGGAGATGAAGGTAACAAAGAAAATAAAGAATCATTTCTGTTGTTGATTAGTATTTGTAATGGGACTGGAGATGTAATTTAAAGTAACCCTTGCATGTCCAATTCACAACAATACACTTTAAATTTTTATATGATCAATGATACTAAACATTAATTTTCAGATGTACTGTGTCTATAAAAATTATTTGCGGTTGAATGCTTTAGAAAAATAATTAAGACATATTCAAGTATTCTAGTATTCTAGTATTCTAGTATTCTAGTATTCTAGTATTCTAGTATTTATTCTACCCTGAAAACTTAATTAAACTTGTCTGCCTAATTGTAGGAAGTTGTATTGTATTTTCTAACCAAAGCCAAGTATTAAATTAAACGGTTTGACAACAAGTATCTTTGGTTGAAAAGTTTCCTTAAAGGGAGTGATAGTGAAAAATTAAAGGGGGGTTTTTATACCTCATTGGCACCAGTCCCATTTCTGTCCTTGCTGTAAAGAAAAACTGATATAAAACTGAATATTGAGAATACCCCATTCTAAATATTCTGTATTCTAAATATTGAGACAACCCTATTCTGAATATAGAGACAACCCTATTCTGAATATTGAGCCACCTGTATTCTGAATATTGAGACAACTCTATTCTGAATATTGAGACACCTGTATTCTGAAGATTGAGACACATGTATTCTGAATATTGAGACACCTGTATTCTGAATATTGAGACAACCCTATTCTGAATATTGAGACACCTGTATTCTGAAAATTGAGCCACCTGTATTCTGAATATTGAGACAACCTTATTCTGAATATTGAGACACCTGCATTCTGAATATTGAGACAACCCTATTCTAAATATTGGGAGACTAATATTCTGAATATTGAGACAACCCTATTCTGAATATTGAGCCACCTGTATTCTGAATATTGAGACAACCCTATTCTGAATATTGAGCCACCTGTATTCTGAATATTGAGACAACCCTATTCTGAATATTGGGACACTACTATTCTGAATATTGAGACAACCCTATTCTGAATATTGAGACACCACTATTCTGAATATTTAAACACCACTATTCTGAATATGGGTCACAACTATTCTGAATATTGGGACACACTCTATTCCGAATATTCTCAATCCTATCTGTATAAATGACTGTCTAAATCTGACGGATCTATAAAAGGAGTTTTAACAATTTATCATTTCAATGGATATTGGTATTATTCTTGAGAACATAGACAGATGGATAGATGGATAGATACAGGGTGACTTAAAAAAGGAGGGAAACATGATAGGTTAGAGTGGAAGCAAGGGGTATGTGCAGCTTGCAAGCGGGAGGTAGGGGAGGGGGGATGTGGGGTGTATACCTGATCCTAAAGTGTAAGGATCAGGCGACACATATTGATAAAGTTTTTTATGAGTTTTCTGGATTTTGTAAAGAACTTTATATTTTGGAAAACTTTATAGATTTTATTTTTGACAATAAACTTCTAGATTTTTAATCTATTTTTTCTATTGCTATCTAGTTGTCTAGTTTTCAAGTTGTCTAGTCATCAAGTTGTTTAGTTATCATTTATCTTGTTGTCTAGTTGTCTAGTTGTATAATGGTCTTGTTGTCTAGCTTGCTATTTGTCCATTTGTCTTGTTGTCTAGTTGTCTAGATGTCTAGTTGTCTAGTTATCTAGTTGTATAGGTGTCTAGTTGTCTTGCTGCCTAGTTGTCTAGTTGTATTATGGTTTTGTTGTCTAGCTGTCTATTTGTCCATTTGTCTAATTTTCTAGTTGTCTAGTTGCCTAGTTGCCTAGTTGGTTGCCTAGTTGTCTAGTTGTTTAGTTGTCTAGTTGTCCAAGTAACTTATTGTTGTCCATTTGTCTAATTGGCTATGTTTCTAGTTGTCCATGTGTCTAGTTGTCTAGTTGTCTAGTTGTAAAATTGTCTATTTGTCTAATTGTCTAGTTTTCTAGTTGTCTAGTTGTCTAGTTGTCTAGTTGTCTAGTTGTCTAGTTGTCTAATTGTCTAATTGTTTACTTGTCTAACTGTCTAATTGCCTATTTGTCTATTTGTCTATTTGTCTATTTGTCTAGTTGTCTAGTTGTCTAGTTGTCTAGTTGTCTAGTTGTCTAGTTGTCTAGTTGTCTAGTTGTATAGGTGTCTAGTTGTCTAGCTGCCTAGTTGTCTAGTGGTATAATGGTTTTGTTGTCAAATTGTCTTGTTCATTGTTTAGTTGTCTAGTGGTTTAAGTGTCTAGTTGTCGCTTTGTCTAGTTGTCTAGTGGTTTAAGTGTCTAGTTGTCGCTTTGTCTAGTTGTCTAGTTGTCTAGTTGTCTAGTTGTCTGCTTAGTTGGCTGGGTGACATATATCCGATCTTTCAGGTGTCCGCACTAACATTTATCATCAAGGGTAAAAACTGGGTAATATAGAGGATACGGGATATAGATAGATAGATATAGGTAGAGATGTGATGCAAAATACAGAGATAGATAGATAGAGATATGATGCAAAATATAAAAATATATGGATAGAGATATGATGGAAAATACATAGATAGATAGATATAGAAATCATGGAAAATATAGAAATAGATAGATAGAGATATGATTCAAAATACAGAAATAGATAGATAGAGATATGATGCAAAATACAAAGATAGATAGGTAGAGATATCATGGTAGATATAGAAATAGATAGATAAAGATATGATGCAAAATATAAGAATAGATAGAAAGATATGGGGAAAATATAGAGATTGGATTTGAATTGTAAATATATAGATAAATAGATAGAAATAAGTGGAAAATGTTATATTTGAAATGCTATTGTAAAGATTGAGAGTCATTTGAAATTACGACTACAGTCCCTTTAAATAGTTTCGCTCTATATTACGACTACAGTCCCTTTAAATAGTTTCTCTCTATATTACGACTACAGTCCCTTTAAATAGTTTCTCTCTATATTACGACTACAGTCCTTTTAAATAGTTTCTCTCTATATTACGACTACAGTCCCTTTAAATAGTTTCTCTCTATATTACGACTACAGTCCCTTTAAATAGTTTCTCTCTATATTACGACTACAGTCCCTTTAAATAGTTTCTCTCTATATTACGACTACAGTACCTTTAAATAGTTTCTCTCTATATTATCAAGTCTTCCATAAAAAGTTTGTTCTACTTCAACTTATAACACTTATACTTTAAGTACTTACAAACTACTTTTTATGTTTGAACATTTCAGATAAGAAAAAATCAGAGAGCTCTGGAACAAATGCTTAAACTGTAACATATTTAAATCTTAAATTTAAAAATTGCCAAATAAGGACTGTGAACATGATATGAGTGACCTTTGTAAATTTCTTCAGTAAAATAAATTTGCCTTATTTAATGCTTTGAAAACCGAAGATATCTTCCCCATTGTGAGTCAGGGTGCTATAAGCTAAAAGGGAACTGCTATGAATTGTATAGAACACTTTTTATTCAAAGGTAAATTTTTGTTTCTTTAAGTGAAATATATAAAAAACTTAATGGTAATAACACTGAACACTGAACACTGAACACTGAACACTGAACATTGAATACTGAACACTGAACACTGAAAACTGAACACTGAATACTAAACACTGAAGACTGAACACTGAACACTGAACTCTGAACACTGAATATTGAGCATTGAGCACTGAACACTGAACACTGAAAACCGAACACTGAACACTGAACTTTGAACACTGAATTGCAGACTGAAAACTGAACACTGAACACTGAACACTGAACACTGAACACTGAAACATAACATTGAACACTGTACACAGAATTCTGTTGTAAATTCACTAAAGTTTGTATGATTAGTTATTCTAATGTATTTGGCTTCTGTTAATGTAAATTAGATCTCCTCCACGAGGGGAGGAAGGCCAGTCACAACAATTTCTCGTCCGAGCCACCTCGGAATCCTCGTCCTTCGATTATTTTGTGTTTAAAAGTTTAAAAGCATAAAATATGGATGGACTTCTGTCTCTGTAATGGCTAACCTTCGCCATATAAAATGAATAGCAAAATAATTTGGCAAACCTCTTCCTATCATTTTCCCCATTGAACCACCCGGAAAAATGTTTTTCACTTTAGTCAACAAAAAAGATTGAAGTTATATAAACTCGGAATTATTTGCGGCATTCCACACCAGAAATATCTGAAAATGCGCTTGAAAAAGGTAATCATTTTTAAAGACAATAACTAGAAAACTTTAATTCAATTGAAACTTTTCTTTTTGATTTACACTAATTTGTTATTTCATTTATGCCCTAACGTGGGCCGATTCTTTAAAAATGATTTTATCTGGGAGGATTGAAAGGATGAGGATTTCGAGATGGCTCGGACGAGAAAATGAGGAGAAAGTGGCTCGAACGAGAAATTGTTGTGGTTGACCTTCCCCCCTCCCTAAACTGTCATAAACAGATGGATATTAAAGTGAACAAACAAAAATCTGAGAGATTTATGATCAGTCAAATAATATAGAGTATATCTTTGAAATTGATAGA
The DNA here is from genome assembly GCF_000591075.1 of Eurytemora carolleeae. Classification (NCBI taxonomy): domain Eukaryota; kingdom Metazoa; phylum Arthropoda; class Copepoda; order Calanoida; family Temoridae; genus Eurytemora; species Eurytemora carolleeae. The sequence goes on along the minus strand of NW_019396695.1, from coordinate 53,782 downwards.
AATGTGGAATATTTAACTTATATTTGATTGATTATTACTCATTATTTTTGATAATATTCACTTTTTGTGAACTTACGTTTAGATAATTTAGCAATTACTTTATGAAACAAAACTGATAGATGTTTCATTATTTTGAAAAGCATATTTTGAAAAAAATTTCACTGTCCGAGAGTGAAAGATTCAAAACTTTAAAAAACTAATCTTCACAATTCAGAATAGGTCATTGTATACGCGGTAAATGTACATCAGACAAATATTTCATATACAAATGAAGTACCGTCTGCAAAGCATGTATAATCTTATGGTAGGGTGAACCGCGTCAGTTATCCCTTCTATTCCTTACTCCCTGAATACGACCCGGTGAACCCGGGAATATATGAGGCCCTCGACCCCTCCCACATCCGATACAATCCCTCCACCACTACTAAACTACTTAAGTTCCGATAATAATAAATTTGAACTACTGCCGGGTGGAAATAAGATTTTATGAATTAACTTTATAAAGGGATAGAAATAAATAATCAAAATTGAAATATTGATTTTCTGGTTTGATATTTATTTTGATATTATAGAAATATTCAATAGCCTTGCAGCAAGTATTAGTTTAATAAGTTTTGTTTTACAATCGCATAAAATGCAGGATTGATTTTCTTGAAAAGAATATAGAACTCTTTATTTTTTTTGGTAGAAAGGCAGGTATTTAAATCCCCCCCCCCCCACCAAAAGGGGGAATACATTGTATTTTTGTTTTAAAGTTTTAAATTTAAGGGGCTTTTTAAGTTTACATTGACATTCCACTATCCTGTAAATGAGTAAATGCCAGTACTTTGAAATATCAACATGAAATTATGTTTTTTTTTTGTATCTAAATATTGCCCTTACATCCTACAAATTAAAAACATTTTCATGAAAATTTTAAGATAGAAATTTTAATGAAATTCGTGCACATGTCCTCTCTATGAAATTTGTGCACATGTCCTCTCTATGAAATGTTCTAAATAAAAAGTTATATCTATCTATGAAATGCCCTCTCTATAAAATGTCTCCTGAAAAAATGTCCATATCTTATAAAAGTCCAATCTGTAAGAAATGTCATTTCTTTAACAACCCTATTTTTGAATGTTTTATATTTTAAATATATTAGCTTTAAACTTTTAACTAAAATATTATTTCTTTAAAACAAATTATATTTCTGATTGTACAAAATATGAAATGTCCTTTCTTGTAATTTTCTTATGTAAAAAATGAAAAAAATTTTAAAAAACCAAAAACAAAACGATAAGTTTTTTACATATTATATTTCAATTTTTAAATTTTTGTTATCGAGAGAAAAGAATGTAATGTTTTCTAAAGTTTTTTCGACATTTAACTTCATAAATCAGTAAGTAAATTTTAACCCTATTTACCCTGGTGGGTGGGGGGGGGTTTAGTAAAGTAATTCCAGGGCCCACGAATATTCATAATTTTAGTAAAGTAATTCCAGGGCCCACGAATATTCAGGTGATCATACATTGGGTTGTTCATCCATTCATCCATGCATCCATTCATCTAAATTTAGACTGAAATTGACAGTGTGCCTCCTAATCGAGAAATGGTTTAATTAAAAAAAAGTTGTTGAAAAAATTAATACTAATGTTTTGGTTTGTAATAAAAAAAGAATTATACTAAACATAATGTTTCACGTCTCATGACGATCCTCTGTAGTTAAAATTCGTTGAATATATGTATATATACAGTTGATTTCTTTGAAAGTTGATTTCTTTGAATATATGTATATACATTTGATTTCTTTGAATATATGTATATATAGTTGGTTTCTTTGAATATATGTATATACAGTTGATTTCTTTGAATATATGTATATACAGTTGATTTCTTTGAATATATGTATATACAGTTGATTTCTTTGAATATATGTATATATAGTTGATTTCTTTGAATATATGTATATATAGTTGATTTCTTTGTCAAATAAAAATGTAAAGCTGAAAATGGAAATCCATTTAGAATTTTTGTATAAACTACGAGCATTCCCGTGGTTCCACCCAGTTCCCAATCAAAATTAGAGGCAAATCGGTCCAGGGGTTCAAGATTTATGATCGGACATTAAAACAAACAGACAAAAACAAGGATTACTGCTTCAGATATATAAATAAAATACATGTAATATATTGTAAAATAGATTTTCATAAAATATATTTGAGAAAAATTTGAAAATAATGAATAAATATTAAAATTCTAGTTGTCTGAGTTGTCTATTCTCTATAAGAAACGTCTCCTCCAAATCTAAAAATTTAATTAATTATAATTATTAGCTCAATACCCGTAAATATATACAACAAAATGTTTATTTAATTCTTATAACTATTCAATTATAAAAACACAATAAATGAATTAAAGGGACTGTACGTCAAGTAATTTCATGTGATCCTTCAATTTATGAGTTGTATGCACAATTCAATTAGATTCAATTAGGAAATTATCGTTTTTCAATTTTAAAACGTTTGAATTTGTTATTTGTCTCTGCTGCACAATCCGCTATTAACTTTAATAAAGAAACTAGAATTGGAAATTATCAAATAAAAATTACAAATTTTAGAGAATATATTTGCTAAGACTAAGGTTTACAGAGTACAGTTGTGAATCGAGCATGTCCCACTTGAAATTATGCCCACAATCTCTTTAAAGTGAAATACAAGTTTTAGTCTGTCCTCCCAGACAACTTTGCTTTTGGTTTACTCCGGATCTTGCTTCCGGTCTACTCCGGATCTTGTTCCTCCTCTCCAGTCTAAAATTAGCAAGTTATTAATTAGAAATTATATAAAGGACAAACAAAGATAATATTTTATATAAATATATATATATATATATATGATTTTTTTATATTCGTCGATTAAAGATAACAATTTAAGTTATTTTGTAGATTGGAGGAAAAATTACAACCTTTCATAATTCGTTTTCATTATCAGGACTTTACGCTGGACAAACAAATAGAAATAAATTCACAGTTTAAAGGGACTCTAGCCGTTATTCAAAGTGACCCCCCTTTCATAGAGTGACAGGTCCGATTCACAATGGTAGATAAAGATGGAAAGGGAACCATTGTGAATCGGACATGCCACTCTTTTAATTGGGTTCCGTCTTAAAGTCCCTTTAATACAAAAATAAAAAAATTGTACATCTAAACACTGATTTTATTAATATCTTTTTATAACATTTTTAATTCTAAATGTTTAGACTTGTTTGATTAGGGCTAAAAACTTTAGAAGTGGATACTTGTAATTTTCTAGTAAATCCTCTCTTTTGGATATCCCTGCGGTTTCTGATTGGCTGTTTGGTTTATGTACAAGACACTCTGATTGGTAGAATTAAAGACACTTTCCTGGACACACTCAACTAAGCTTTCAGCCTTTCGGTGAGTACTGTCGTTAGCTGCAGTACACTGACCGGGGATATAGTAGCGTTTAGAAGAGTGGATTTCAAAATAAAGATTGTATCAATCTGAAGATTAATAAAAAGCATTGATCTCGATATTCACAATTCTAAAGTTTTGAGCAAATACCTGATCTTCATCGTAGAACTCATCTTCAGCACCTGCCTCCTGGTACTGCTGGTACTCAGATACTATAATCAATCAATCAAGTGATTAATCAGTCAATTAGTTAATCAATTACTTAATTAGTCGATCTATCAAATAATCAATTATCGATTAAAAACTAAAATATCCAGAAAATTCACTAAATAAATAAACCAATTTATTTATTTATCACAAAACATTAATTAATCAATCAAAAATCAATTCCACAACAGATCCATCAAATCTTATTTAAGCCATTAATCACTCTATCAACTTTTTAGCAACCCCAGACAAATAATAAATCAATCAATCAGTTCATTTACCAATCAGATCAATTAAACAAGGAACTAATCAGTGACTTTTAGATTGAGCCAACTAATTAGAATCCAGAAATTTAAACTGTTTAAAAAATTCATCGAGGCTATCCATATAAAAAATAAGATTTAATTACCTAAATCATTCATATTGGATTCAGCTTCAGTAAACTCCATCTCATCCATACCTTCACCTTAAATGGTCAATATGTAAATTCATAAACATTAAACAATAATCAACAAATAATATGATTATTATCTCTAAAAATCAAACATTTCGAATCAGCTGAAAAATCTAAAAAAAGTTTTTGAAATAAAACCAATGTTTTTCATTTTTATAAAAGATTTAATTAGGAATTGTTTGGCGGAAATTTTGATAACTATTTTCATGACGTAATTTGACTATTTTGATTATTTTTGTGGGGAGTTTCTAACAACAAAAAATGCGATTTTGTTAACCCAATTTATATAAAAAAGCCTAAGATAAAATGTTGCGATTTTTTTTATATTTTATAACACCCTTTTATATTCAAGGTTTTTGACAAAAAAATAATCAATAATGACGACATTTCTGCCCTTCTGCCCCTGACTGTTGGTGATTGTCGTGTTGACGTCTTAACCTTACCTGTATACCAATGCAAGAAAGCTTTCCTCCTGAACATAGCAGTAAACTGCTCGGATATTCTTTTAAAAATCTCCTTAAAGAGATTTAATTAAATTCTAAATTTTTTTAAAATTAAATTTTGAAAAGTATATTTTTCAATAAAAACTGCTGATTTAACATATTTATACCTGAATCGCAGTCGAATTTCCGATAAATGTTGCTGCCATTGGTAATCCTCTAGGAGCTACATCACATACAGCTACCTATACAATACATTGGTAATCCTCTAGGAGCTACATCGCATACAGCTACCTATACAATACATTGGTAATCCTCTAGGAGCTACATCGCATACAGCTACCTATGCAATACATTGGTAATCCTTCAGGAGCTACATCACATACAGCTACCTATACAATACATTGATAATCCTCTAGGAGCTACATCACATACAGCTACCTATACTATACATTGGTAATCCTTCAGTAACTGCACATACAGCAACCTATACAATACATTGGTAATCCTCTAGGAGCAACATCGCATACAGCTACCTATACACTACATTGGTAATCCTTCAGGAGCTACATCACATACAGCTACCTATACAATACATTGGTAATCGTTCAGGAGCTGCACATACAGCTACCTATACAATACATTGGTAATCCTCTAGGAGATACATCACATACAGCTACCTATACAATACATTGGTAATCCTCTTGGAGCTACATCACATACAGCTACTTATACAATGCATTGGTAATCCTTCAGGAGCTGCACAATGCACATACAGCTACCTTTACATCGGTAATCCTTCAGAAGCTATACAAACACCTACCTACATATTGGTAATACTTTAGGAGCTACACATACAGCTATATATACATTGGTAATCCTTTAGGAGCTACACATACAGCTACAATACATTGGTAATACTTTAGGAGCTACATCACATACAGCTACATATACATTGGTAATCCTCTAGGTGCTACATCACATACAGCTACCTTTACATTGGTAATCCTTTAGGAGCTTCATCACATACAGCTACCTTTACATTGGTAACCCTCTAGGAGCTACACATACAGCTACCTTTACATTGGTAACCCTCTAGGAGCTACACATACAGCTACATATACATTGTTAATTCTCTAGGAGCTACATTACATACAGCTACCTTTACATTAGTAATCCTTTAAGAGCTACATTACATCCAGCTACCTTTACATTAGTAATCCTTTAAGAGCTACATCACATATAGCTATTTATTGTAATTTGTTTAAGGAGCTACATGATTTGATCTAATCAACACTTTTCAAAACAAATAATTTTCTAACTTGTCAGGAATTCCAATGTTTAGTTAGAAATTGATCAACGAAAAGTTAGGAAAAGTTTGATGCAAATCTCTGAATATAAGAAAGTTTTTGCAACAAAAACCTCGACATTTCTTTCCATTGTGTTTTCGTTCTTTACAACATTTCTGAATACGAGGATACATCTGTTTTAATTCTATCTTAACCCTATTCCTGCTGGGGGGGGGGGGGTCAATTTGACCCCCCCCCTGTAGTTTTTTTTTACATAACTCAAAAAGTATTGGTCTGAGGATGTTGAAATTTTCTGACTTTTCTTACATACCCAAAGCCCTCCCTTTAGGCCTAAAACCGGGCTTTAATACTAACTGCCTGAGTCCTCAGGTACACTGCCTGAATGACTGCTTTTGCCTGTAACAAACTAAATCTTTGTTTTGACCCACTTTCACTTGTCAGATTTTGATAAAATTTAGCTTTTTGGAAAGCCTATGACATAAGGAAACGGATAGCACAAGTTTTGCGAAAAATATGGCAAATTTTTTGCAAACAACCTGTCAAAGGAAATTTGCACATTTTTAGTTTTTCTTCATTAAAAATCAGGTTATTTAAAATTTTGCAAAAATTTTTGCATATTTGAAATGGCATGGTCAAGGGCTTTTCAAAAACGTATAATTTTTCATTTTTTGGATAATTTTTGCGATAAAAAATTTAATTTTTGCAAATTTGCAAATTTTTTTGCAGATTCTAAAAGTAGAGCACAAGAGCTTTCTAATGATGTATCATTTGTCATATTTGGACATAAAACATGGGATTTAGAGGGGAGGGGGGTCAAATTGACCCCCCCCCCAGCATATCCTGCTTTTCAAGTACCCCAGCAGGGATAGGGCTAATATATGAAGAGATGTGATATTTTTATATGGATGTATGTATGTTACAAGTTAGTATATGCTATAGCTCGAATATTGTACCACTGCCGAACCGCTAAATCACAATATGTAGTAAAAAAATCAATTTTTAAACCGTTTTTATTTTTAAACCCTTTAAGACGGGCGGAGATAGGATAGGATCTTGAACATGTTTATCAAAAACTGTTTCGTGTATTTGGAGTGGGTAAAAAACGTCGATTATCAAAACATCGGTTATTAAAACGTCGATTATCAAAACATCGATGATTAAAACGTCGATTATCAAAACATCGGTCATTAAAACGTCGAATATCGAAACATCGATGATCAAAACGTCGATTATTAAAATGTCGAATAAGAAAACGACGATAATACATAAAGTTGACTACAACAAAACATCGAATAAGAAAACGTCAAATACTGCAAAACGTTACAAATTATTTCACAATGTTGGGTTTGGTTAGGTAAAAACAATTTCTTGTTTTGTTTTTAGGCGTTTTGTATTATTCGACGTTTTGATAATCGTATTATACGTTATTTTAAGATCTAATAATTAATCCTTCAGCAATTATTTCTAATCCTATCTGTTCTCTTAGTTTAGAAAGTTTTTAGAATCTAAAATTACAGAGTTTCTTTTATAAAAAAATCGCCTTTTTATGCCGTTTCGGAAACATTTTAGAACTTCTGTAGAGAATTGATAAATAATCGGAAAGATTTAGGATAAAGATTTTTTATTTAACTTTACTCCAAAGTATTATTTATTTCTATTCTAGACTCTTTCTAGACAAAAATGATTTGAAAAAGATATTTAGGGGTTGGGTTTGGAAAATGATATTTAGGGGTTGGGTTTGGGAAATGATATTTAGGGGTTGGGTTAGGAAAAGATATTAAGGGGTTGGGTTAGGAAAAGATATTAAGGGGTTGGGTTAGGAAAATGATATTTAGGGGTTGGGTTAAGAAAAAGATATTTAAGGGTTGGGTTAGGAAAATGATATTTAGGGGTTATAACTGTTGTTTATGCATTTAATGGGGTATCGCCTTGGATGAATATTTCAAGACATTTAGCAATCAAAAAAATTTGTTTCAGACCAATACGCACCATTTTTTTCCAAATTGGAATATACTCTTTACCTATACAGTATTAGGTATATAATCTAAACCTTGACACTATTAGGTATATACTCTATACCTTGCCACTATTAGGTATATAATCTATACCTTGACACTATTAGGCATATACTCTATACCTTGCCACTATTAGGTATATAATCTAAACCTTGACACTATTAGGTATATAATCTATACCTTGACACTATTAGGTATATACTCTATACCTTGGCACTATTAGGTATATAATCTAAACCTTGACACTATTAGGTATATACTCTATACCTTGACATTATTAGGAATACATTCTATACCTTGACATAATTAAGAATACACTCTATACCTTGACAGTATTAGGTATATACTCTATACCTTGACACTATCAGGAATGTATTCTATACCTTGACACTATTAGTAATACACTTTATATCTTGACATTATTATAAATACAATAAATACCTTGATATTATTAGTAATACATTCTATACCTTGACATTATTAAGAATACACTCTATGCCTTGATATTCTTAGGAATATACTCTATACCTTGACATCATCAGGAATATACTCTATACCTTGACATTATCAGGAATATACTCTATATCTTGACATTATTAGGAATCCACTCTATACCTTGACATTATCAGGAATATACTCTATACCTTGACATTATTAGGAATATACTCTATATCTTGACATTATTAGGAATATACCCTATACCTTGACATTATCAGGAATATACTCTATACCT
>NW_019396695.1:36177-45060 GCF_000591075.1 Eurytemora carolleeae | reverse complement strand
ATATATATAGTTCGGAGTGAGTATACTGAGTAGTGAATAAAGTCACGTGAAAATACAGACCAGGTTTATTCTCTCTACCTCTACCTGGGATATATATAGTTCGGAGTGAGTATACTGAGTAGTGAATAAAGTCACGTGAAAATACAGACCAGGTTTATTCTCTCTACCTCTACCTGGGATATATATAGTTCGGAGTGAGTATACTGAGTAGTGAATAAAGTCACGTGAAAATACAGACCAGGTTTATTCTCTCTACCTCTACCTGGGATATATATATTATTATTATTATTATCCTTTTGATTGACCTGTAAGATAACGTCCATGCCTAGGATCACAAGCAGTCATCATATTCCTTGCATCAAACATCTGCTGGGTCAACTCAGGAACTACATTGTGTCAGGAAAAAATAAAATAATTGTGTCACGATAGATTCGAAAATTCAAGTATTAATAATTAGATTGGTTTATTACAGAAAGATTTGTGGTCTGGAACACAGAAAAAATTGTTCCTCAATATTTGGGACAGACTTGATTTTGTGTTGTTGCAACACATTGGTTATACACATAATTATTGCTTTAATGTCGTCTTCCCATTCCTTCATATTTTCCCCTTTGTAATGATATCCTCCCACTGTTGAAACAGGGAGAGGTTCCTGGTATAGTTTCCTTGTTAAATTCTAATTCTAAACTTGCAAAAATATTGTAAACCTTGAACTCAAAGAATTTTAATTATTGGTCGGCTGAGTCTGCCTTTTATGAAATTTAGAATTTGAATTTATTTAAAATTATTAAATTCATCTTTAATATTCTGTGCAGAAAATTTATGGAGCGGGTTCAATTTTTGCCAGGTTCATTTACTGATTCAACTTTAATGAGAACTTCTTTATTTGAATCAGAATCTTTTCTTTTCTAAGATACTGGTATTTTTATGCAATAGCTTTATTGTGGACACTATCTTCAAACAATTAACTTCATGTCTTCTTTTTTGTATAATCTTGTAAATGGACACAAGCTTCAAACAATCCGAAAGAAAAAAATTGTTATTCATTAAATCTTTACATTTACAAAATATAAAAGATTTCACTTTGCTTCAACATTAATATTGTTTACAGTCTAGTGAGTAAAGTATAAGATTTTATATCATTACTAATATTTTCCTTTCATACAAGTAAACCTTAATATATTTGTAGCCTAGACGATCTTAAAACATGGTGTTATTATAGAAATTTAAAAAAAAAACCTTACCTGACCTATTTTTTTTTAATCTGGAGATTTTTTTAAAATTTAAAATTAAAGGTTTAGTGATAACCATAATACGCGGAGGAAATGTCGTTAAAATTCGTTATCAAACCGACGACAAAAAACTTTTAAGTTTTTTATTTAAAAAATTAATAATGATAATTTCGTTTCAGGTTTTTTAGGAAACAATCGGTTCGTTTTTTCAGAAAAGTGAAACTGCCTTCCATAGTACACTCCAATCTAAGTAGGTCAAGGATTGAAAATGCTCTACTAAAATTCGTATCGTCCATACCATTTCCTCGTACTTTACTGGGATGAGTTCCCTTTATGGTTGCCTTATGTAATCTATTCATCTATAGTACAAAATTAAAAAGTGAATTTCGCCTTTTCCACCATAGCTCGTGACTGGGATATGTAATAGTTTGGAGTGAGTGTATTGAGTAGTGAATAAAGTCATGTGAAAATACAGACCAGGTTTATTCTCTCTACCTCTACCTGGGATATATATAGTTCGGAGTGAGTATACTGAGTAGTGAATAAAGTCACGTGAAAATACAGACCAGGTTTATTCTCTCTACCTCTACCTGGGATATATATAGTTCGGAGTGAGTATACTGAGTAGTGAATAAAGTCACGTGAAAATACAGACCAGGTTTATTCTCTCTACCTCTACCTGGGATATATATATATAGTTCGGAGTGAGTATATTGAGTAGTGAATAAAGTCACGTGAAAATACAGATCAGGTTTATTCTCTCCACCTCTACCTGGGATATATAATAGTTCGGAGTGAGTATATTGAGTAGTGAATAAAGTCACGTGAAAATACGGACCAGGTTTATTCTCTCTACCTCTACCTGCGCAAGTTAAACTAACCATGTTGTCTACCTGTACCTGCTCTGTACTGTTTGGTATCTTTGGCAATAAGCGGGGCAAACGCTTTGAATTAAAGGTATCACGCTCTCAAGCAAAAATCTATGAGAATTTTGCCAATTACTTCTTGAAAACCAAAGCTAACAACAAGTGCTTTTATAGTGATATTAAAATGTACATGTTAAGGGCTACAGAAAAGCAAAAGTGAGTTAGAGCGGTGAAATCTAAGCCCAAGGCGTTGCGACACTTTAAAGTCGACCCTGTCTTAAAATTTATGAGACTGTTTATAAGCAGGCTGAATCTATGTGTTAATTAATTAAATTCTGGCGCAAAGAAATGAGCTGAGCAAAGCGCGGCATGAAATAAATGAGGGTGTGGGGAGGATTGTAAACATGTTGTCTACCTGTAACTGCTCTGTACTGTTTGGTATCCTTTGCAATAAGCCTGGCATGAAGAAATGAAGACAACTACAAGGTAAATGGCAATGACATCTACTGGTAATAGCGATCTGTACTCTTATGTATCCCTGAAGGTGAGCAAAGCGCGACATAAAAGAAATGAAGGCGCCGGGGGGGGGGGGGATGGGAGATGTAACCACGCTCTCTACCTGTAACAGCTCTGTATTGTTTGGTATCCCTGGCAGTGAGGGGAGCAAAGCCTGGCATAAAGAAATGAAGGCGAGGGAAGGGAACCATGTTGACCGCTAGCTTACGCAGGTCAGCGTTCAGCTGACCAGGAAATCTAAAAAGGAGAGTTATTAATAAAAATTTTAATAATTTTACTTTGGTTATTGTCAAGATAGTTTAAAGTGGAAAGTGCCATCAAAGGTTTCTATAGAGCCTAAATAAAGAACTTATGTGAAAATGTATCTCAATTCTAAATCATTTTATGGCTGAAACGAGTTTTTTTTACTTTATTAATTCATTAAACAACGAGAAGTTTGTGTTACCTAAGGCAGGTGGTGACTCCTGACATAGTAACAGATACAAGATGGTTTAGGTCACCATAGGTCGGGGATGTTAACTTCAATGTTCTGAAATTAAATCAAAATTAAAGATTTCAAATGAAAACAGAGCCTCAAACTCTAATTTTCTAATCCCTATATCTTTACAAACTGATGGTGTAAACCTTTTATATTAAAAACTTTCACTATTAATAGTTTGAAATAGCTAAGGGTTACGCTGCAGCAGGGTTCTAATATTATCTATCGAAGGGATGGAGGGGGCCTGTGGACCCATAATCCCTCCTTCCCTTTTCCTTTTCTAATATCTACCTAGCTCTAGACCAAGCTAGTTGCAATGATGAATATTTCAAGTCTTCTCTTTATCTGAAGTTTGAAATATGGCGCTTTATTGTCAAATATAACTGTTTATTCCCGAAGCAAAGGATTTATAGGCGTCGTTATATAGAACTGCTATANTTCAACTATTCTAAAACATCTACCTATTTCTTTGAATAGGTAGAATTAGAAAAGGTAGAAAACCCCATTCCCGAATATAATGTGAATATTAAATTCCAGATCACTTTGCAACACTATATCAAAAACTTTTTTCTTCTCTCTAGTAATGCCTATTATAGGGCGGAATTTTTCCGTACATCATAAAACAACAGCGCTGAACAATTTCGCAGAATATTCTGTTTGCACTCAAAAAAATTCCAAAAATCCCTTTTTTATTATTTTATCCTGCGGTCGCCAATAAACCACCGCTGAGGTTAGGTGAGATAACAGGTAACATACAATTTGTAAATGTATGAAAAAAGATATAATATACAGGATTATCCGCAAAGGATGAGACTGTAAAGACGACCTGAAACTCTTTATATCTGACGGTTTCAAGGTTAGATTAAGTCTTCTACCTTGAATACAATCTTTTAATGGCATATTCAATGTTAAGGGAAAGAAAAAAAGCTTACGGTTGCAAAGAATAATAAATACAAGGAAACAGACAGTTTTAATTCCGTATAGTCGTCTTTGAAGTATCATCCTGTATGACAATTTTAAAATGTGTATGTAAAGACCAGATGTGTTGATTTTCATGATTTAAAAAAAAATAAAAATAAAAATAAACTTCTCTAAACTCTCATTAAATATAAAATATTGTTTTTTTTTCTAAACTAATATTTGAGATTTCAGGCAGACTTTTGTTTTTAGCGAGTTGGTAGTTTCTGACAACTGAACCAGTTGACAAATTAGAAATTATAAAGTCCTGGAAAGTTTAGGAAACTTAGCAGTTTAATAATTCATATTAATCACCTCCTCTTCTTCTAACTTCTTAATCTTCTTCTTTGTCAAAGCTTTCTTTAATTATTCTTCTCCTCTTCCTTCTTCTTCTCCTACAATCTCAGCTCTTTCTCTTTCTTAATATCATCTTCCTTTATCCATGTACTTTCAAAAGTTTTCAATTATTCTTCTTCTCTTCCTTTTTCTTCTCCTACAATCTCAGTTCTTTCTCTTTTATAATATCATCTTCCTTTATCTTTGTACTTTCAAAAGTTTTCAATTATCCTTCTCTTCTTCCTCCTTCTTCTCCTACAATCTCAGTTCTTTCTCTTTCTTGATATTTCAATCATCTTCCTTTATCCATGTGCGTTCCAAAGCTTTCAATTATCCTTCTCTTTTTCCTCCTTCTTCTCATTTAATCTCAATTCTTTCTTTTTCTTAATATTTTAATCATCTTCCTTTATCTTTGTACTTTCAAAAGTTTTCAATTATCCTTCTCTTTTTCCTCCTTCTTCTCCTACAATCTCAGCTCTTTCTCTTTCTTAATATTTTAATCATCTTCCTTTATCCATGTACGTTCCAGAGCTTTCAATTATCCTTCTCTTCTTCCTCCTTCTTCTCCTACAATCTCAGCTCTTTCTCTTTCTGAATATTTTAATCATCTTCCTTTATCCATGTACGTTCCAGAGCTTTCAATTATCCTTCTCTTTTTCCCTTTCCATATTCTGTCTTGTTTATTATTGAAAATATTTAAGTGTGATATAAATTCTGCCTTTGTTTTACCTCTATAATCTTAAGAAATATAGCGGAGATTTTTGTAATTTCAAATTTCCCATTGTTGCAAACTTGCAACTGATTTAATGTTAACACTGACATTACAAATCCCGTATCCACATTTTATAATAAAAAGACGACGATAATTCCATTTTTCTGTGTCTCCCTGTATTCTATCCAAAACATTTCTTTCTACACATTTGTCCTGTATAACACATTTATAGGAAACATTTTATCTAGGAAATTTTTGTGTCAAAATTGTAAGTGTTGGAAAGAATTTAATCTTTTGTGTTTTAAACATTTTAAATATATTCTGATAAGTTTTGTGCAGAAACATTTTGTGGTTTAAAACATGTTCTCTCCGTATACTTCCTGTTCTTTAAACCACTGCACCCCCCCCCCCTAACCAAAAAATCTGTGCTTTATTTTTATGCTGGATGCATTAATTCTCTGTTCTATTCTTCAATTTGTTAAAGAAATTCCATCTGGAGGGTGAAATCTGAAATGTGTATTATGTGAATCAGAAACCAATTTCCACTATTTTATCCGATTTTCTTTGTTACGTTCTTTCACAATGAAACCTTGTGGAAATCTGGTGATATTTTTTAGATCTATGACGATAAACAAGTGGTTGTTATATGGACCCATATTATATAGACTTTTGTAAGAAAATGAATTGAGTCTTTGACACAAAATCAAATTTTATAATCCATACATCTTTGCAACCTAATGTTACGGTGGTAGGCGATTATATCAATGTCATAAAAAGACTTTCGATTTCAATTTTGATTGTTATCAAGCTTTTTTACAGTATGGATACACAAAAACAAAGAAACAAAGAGAAGCTATCAATTAAAAGCTTCCCTTCGTAAACTTGTAAAAAGAAAAAGCTTGTTAACGATTAAAACTTAAAGAAAAATGTCGTCTTCTTTATATTGATATAATCGCCTATCAAATACAGGGTTACCCACAAAGGATGAGAATTCAGAGATGATTATATGGAATTTGTGCGGTCTGTTTCCTTATATTCACGATTGTTTCTTCGTCAAATAATAAAATAAGCCATTAGATAACTATAATTACGGCAGAATACATAATTTAATCTTGGGTGCGTCTCATTTTAAGAGTTTCCGGTCGTCTTTACAGTCTCATGACTTGTGGGTAATCCTGTGGTTTTGCGTGTTTTCATTAAACAACATAAAAAAATTTTAACTTCGAAGATTAAAAAAAAAATTTCATCAAATTCATTTTTTGTTTCCAAAAATACAATATACCTTGACATTATAAGGAATATACTAGCTATACCTTGACATTATTAGGAATCCACTCTATACCTTGACACTATTAGGAATATACTCTATACCTTGACACTATTAGGAATATACTCTATACCTTGACATTATTAGGAATNATATATACAATGAATTACAAAGGTGAAGAAAATATTGCTTGGTTGCTCAGGGTATGAAGTGGTTCAGGTTTGTAAAGCAAAACTTTTTATTTTTGAAAATGAACTTGCTGAAAGACTGATTCTTATTCATAGAGAAAAAAAAAGTGTAAGATAAGGACTGGGTTTGAAAAAAAGTCAAAAAATAGAGCAAACCCTAAATATTTAACTCAATTTAATAATAGTAGTAGTTAACCATAGCTAAACGGATAAAATAGTATATGATTGTAGTGGTGTACAGTACACTAGGAATTGAACTCTCCACTGATTCTAACCAAGAGGTCACGCAGTAACAAATTTCTCCTTATGACGCAACAGATAGAAGTAAGATTAGTAGCGATCAAAAGAGATTATTTTCGCCTTTTCCCTTTCCTTTTTTGTGAACAATCCCTTTAACCCATTATGGCTTTTAATTACCGTACTGTACAGTGCATCCCCCCTTTCAAATGTTTGTTATATAAACATCAACCTGGTGGCCTAAACGTACTCGATAGTTACTATACCGAATTGTAGCTATATCCAATATCTCTACTATTTCCCCACAATCTAGAGCTAATAAAACATTGAACATTTTGTTTACGGTTTCTTTTTTTTGTATTTTTCTCTCTTTTATTTTGATTTCTCCATGATCCTCTATGTTTGAAGACAACTAATGATTTATTAACTCCTTGAATCTCCATCCTTCTCTCCATAATTTTACAGAGAGGGTCAATAAACAGAAGACGTCAAACAAAGATTAAAACTAGTTTTAAACATTATTTTTAAAAAATCTAGACTTTCCAGTTTTAATTGTAGCCTTTACTTTAGTTTTATTTGGTTTTGTCCAAGCTTGAAAAAAAAACTACTGATGAAACCCTGTCACTCTAAATTTATTAAATAAGAATACCTATTATTCAACCCTGATCTACTACTAGTCAATAAGAAGACTGGATTTAGAATTATCTATTTATTTGACAACTTAACCTAACTATTCGTGTACCAGTGCAGTACGGAATTAAATTAAAAAGACTTTTGTTGTAATTTTAAGGGACCTTCCGTTTATAGAGGATCTTGCTCGATTCAATACCTTTTACAATTACAACTTTATCTGATGCATGATTTGGAAGATATAGTCGTTTTTCTAGCTCCCACCCCATTATATCTGCACCAGAAATGTGCAAGTACTTTTTTTAGGAAACCCGCGAAGAAAGATAATGATTTTTTGGAGCGTTAGACAGTAGACTCCTTCATTCTTGAACAGGCAAAGTACCACTCTAGGAATGCAGACTCACTTAGAATTGCAAAAACAGATAAATTATTATTGGCGCCTCGTCTTTGAACGTTTCCTTAACCCCCCCCCCCCCTCAACCTCGGCCCGCCATCTGTTGTGCAGAATAGCTAGAATTCTATCCTACATTGTAGATATTGGTAATAATATTCTATACCTTCGGGGAAGGTATATTTTAATTAGCCCCCCCCCCCTGATCATAGATCATGAAGTCAGTATATCTTAATTAGCTTAAGTAGCTTACACCCCACTGATCTAGATATTTAAACAAAATATCTTCAGTTCAATTTTAGAAATTAAGCGGCTGAACCTCTCAGGTAAATTGCATGACCCTGGTGACCTCCGGGGTGGTTCACCAGGATTCAAAAACATGTTTTTTTTTTCTTTCTAAATTTGGTAAATTAACTGCAGAGTAGGGAAATCTGCGAAAATTTAAATTTTTACAAATGTTCGCAGATAAAGAAAAAGTTTAAAGTTATGAGTATGCCTAGAAAGCTAGAAATAATAAAATTTAGTGAATAATACCTGAAACAAATGTCATAAAGTGCCTCATTATCTATACAGAAACTTTCATCAGTATTCTCAACCAGTTGGTGAACAGATAGAGTAGCATTGTAGGGTTCCACTACAGTATCTGATACCTATTTATATATTTATAAATGTATATGTATATCAAGTGTATATTTAAACTGAAAAAAGTTGAAAATACTATAATCACTACTTATATGTACTTACATTTGCAGTAAATATATACAAAACTATAAGCTTGGGAACCCAGCGCTGCCAAGAGTTTCCCAATTTAAAATTTGAGGAAAATCGGTCTGGGTGTTCCTGAGTTATGATCGGACAAACAAGCATACATACACCCAAACAGAGATTACAACTTTATACATATAAAGGATGTAAAAAAATGACCAAACGGTTCACAGTTTTTTTCAGAAATAAAAATTTCACAAAATCTGTGGATTGAGGATGATTGAGGGTTTGTTACATCAAGTTCTGCCATGAAATTTTTTTATTTGGTAAAAAATTTAACTTTTAAGGGTGGTTGGATTCATCTCAGT
>NW_019396695.1:0-36048 GCF_000591075.1 Eurytemora carolleeae | reverse complement strand
GATTTTACTAATGTAAAGTTTCTCAACCTCGGCCCGCCATCTGTTGTGCAGAATAGCTAGAATTCTATCCTACATTGTAGATATTGGTAATAATATTCTATACCTTCGGGGAAGGAATAACAGAAAAGGTATTCATTATTCTGTCAGGGTACTCCTCTCTGATCTAGATAAATAGATAGATAGATAGTTAGATAGATAGATAGATAGATAGATAGATAGATAGATAGATAGATAGATAGAAAGATAGATAGATAGATAGATAGATAGATAGATAGATAGATAGATAGATAGATAGATTTTTAAAATGTGGTTTCCTTTATCGGAAGTCGGTCTTCAAAATGTTTTTTCCTTTTTTGTTAGTTGGTTTTCAAAATATAGTTTCCTTCATTGTTAGTTGGTTTTCAAAATGTGGTTTCCTTTATTGTTAGCTGGTTTTCAAAATGTGGTTTCCTTCATTGTTAGTTGGTTTTTAAAATGTGGTTTCCTTCATTGTTAGTTGGTTTTTAAAATGTGGTTTCCTTTATTGTTAGCTGGTTTTCAAAATGTGGTTTCCTTCATTGTTAGCTGGTTTTTAAAATGTTTTTTTATCGGTACATAATCGGTACATGATCGGTAATACCTTGGATATGAGAAGAGTTCCCATCCCAGAACCGGTTCCACCTCCTAGAGAATGCGCCAACTGAAATCCCTAGACAGACAAAACTCTAAAACTGACGTTAAATAGGTTAGAAGATTAATTTTGAAGATTAATTTTGAGGATTTGAAAGAACTGTGGGATAATTTTACATGACCCACCGGCCACCATGAAAAAGTTATATTGCCTTTTCAGCGATAAAATTGTAACCTAATCCTAATACAAAATTATGGATATATTACTGTTTTTATAATGCAGGGTTTAAAAGAAAGTGATATGCGGATTCATCCTGCTGACACAATGAAGGAAGTTCACAGAATTTGTGTCGTTTTAAGATAGAAATAGCCAGATTTACCTGGAGACAATCGCAACCCTCTGACTCTCGTCGAACCACATCCAGGACAGATTCAACAAGTTCAGCTCCTAAACATTTCAGGGTTCAGAACCTACAGAACCTTTCAATATATATAAGTAAACTCATAACATTGTGGATTAGGAAGACGACTGACTGTTAGACTCAAGTTATGATTTGAAAAAGTCCAATGAAAAGGAGACACAGCAATTGTACAATGTACATGCGAACTCATTTCTCCTACGAAGTTAATAAACTACTGATAAACATAAAAAGTTTAAGTAAAAGAGATGCTTTGTATTGTGTTTATGTTTTGTGGATTACAGAAGAGTCCAGGGACAGGATAAGGTATCCAAGCCAAACCAAACTATTTGCAGACAAAGCGGAGTTGGAACTGATCGGCGCGGTTCTCAGTTTGATATTATTTCATTTTTGTCAATGTCACACTGTTGATTCATATTTTCAGAAGCCTAGTTTCTCGCGCGGACGTATTTAGATCTTGTTATTCAACTCCCGGTTCATTTCAGAATTAAATGATATATGCTTGAGTTCTACTGTCTACAAGTTGTTCAGAGGACGGAGGTTCACTACGGTAAGAACCTATTGAATGAGAACGGGGTTTTCATGATCTTTGGTGAACATAAGAGGGGTCCCGATGGACGTGGGTTGTAATTTCTGTATATATGTTTTTTTAAGCAGTAACGGTGATGATTTTTAATATTATAACATATTTTTTATTTTTCAAGTTATGAACTTTTCACTGGCATTGCAGCTAAATGACAATCGACTTCATCTAATTGCAGTCCGCCGGGAGTTACGAGACCTGTTTCACCGTTGGACGTTTATGTTGGACGTTTTATATTTCTTGGAATACTCTTTATTTTTCTCCTTCGTCGATTGTTGACGAAACAGTTTATACTTGCTTGTCTGCAACATTTGATACTAAATAAAAAATAAACTAAAAAATCAAGAAAAAGGTAAACTTGAAAATTCAGCATAAATTCATTTTAAAACAACTGAAAATATTTCTAATTCCTGTCTGCCTAAATTTGAAACTTGTTTCCGTTCAACGAAACATGCATTTGATGCATTTTTTATATCTCTGAAAAGAGTCTAAACTTTCAACATAAAACCTTGGCAAAAAATACTTCAAATAATTAGAGAATAACATAAGTTCTAAGAACATAAAATAGAAAGTTAGAAATTATATTTCAAGCTTAAAGTTGCAAAAAGTAATCTAAACGTTTAAAACAAATAATAAAAAAAGCAAACTCATTTTATTTACAGAGTCAAATTATTGAAATTATCAAAGAGAATCTGTGGGCCAAAATCAAAGAGAACCTGTGGGCCAAAATCAAAGAGAACCTGTGGGCCAAAATCAAAGAGAACCTGTGGGCCAAAATCAAAGAGAACCTGTGGGCCAAAATCAAAGAGAACCTGTGGGCCAAAATCAAAGAGAACCTGTGGGCCAAAATCAAAGAGAACCTGTGGGCCAAAATCAAAGAGAACCTGTGGGCCAAAATCAAAGAGAACCTGTGGGCCAAAATCAAAGAGAACCTGTGGGCCAAAATCAAAGAGAACCTGTGGGCCAAAATCAAAGAGAACCGATGGGCCAAAATCAAAGAGAACCTGTGGGCCAAAATCAAAGAGAACCTGTGGGCCAAAATCAAACAGAACCTGTGGGCCAAAATCAAACAAAACCTGTTGGCCAAAATCTCTTGAGATGACGGGATTAGTTTCAAGATTTTACTAATGTAAAGTTTCCAAAGATAGGATTAAACAAGTAGTTTAGGGATATTGGAAAATAAATATCAAAACAGAATATTCAATTAAATTAAAATACAAAAAGGAAAAGAAAAATTACCCTCAGTGTAGTGTCCTTTAGCCCAATTATTTCCTGCGCCATTTTGTCCAAAAACAAAATTATCAGGACGGAATATTCGTCCTATAGCTCCAGACCTAAAACAATATACTTTAAATATTGTTCATTTATTATCAGATTTATCTGATTATTCATCAGAAAAAAATCTAAGTTTAACTTTAAATATTTTTTGTAATAAGCATACTATGTAAATGTAATGTATGTATGTAGGTGAACAATTATATTAGTGTACGTTTATATAATTGTAAAGTTATGTAAGGGGGTGTACCTATGTGATTGTGAACTGTTGAATATATGTGAGGTTATGTAAATGTTCAGTATTTGATTAAATGCACGGTTATATGTACCTGACAGAATCCATGGTTCCAGGTTCTAGATCCACAAGCACAGCTCGGGGTACATACTTTCCTGAAAATGTACTGCAGAATAGTGTACAATGTACCGTAATTACATATAACTAGTGTCTGCCAGAGAATCCTGCTTAAAGAGACTCCCTAGATTCACGCACCCCTGACCCTTTAGTAAAAGTAAATTCTGACCGCGTCAACCTTGTTGCACCGGCAAGTCCTATTGAGTGTCTTCTTTATTCAACCAATGTCCGGGCGATACAGTACAAACTGGGACCGGAAATGTTGACCCGGCTCGGAAATTCAAATGTGCTACGGATGCCCGTGGATTTTACGTTTAATGGAAATGTTTAAGAATTAATACTTTTTGGGATCTTGTAAAATTAACTTTCAGAAATTCAGAGGAACCTTCCAAAAATTCCATTTTAAATCTTGAAATACTTATGTTCAAAGGTTTTTAAAGATATATTTGTTTGTTTGTAACAAATCTAGACGCTACTTCTCTAACGATTACTTAATTCAAAGTCTAATGAGATTCTCTCTAACTAAATCTCTAGCCAAAACTCAAGGCTCTGTATACGTCCGTTCTGATCAACTAATGATATTCAACTACTTTATTTATAAACAGGTAAAATGAACTGACCGGGCTAGCCCGGCTGGGTCAACATACAAAATAGTTAAGATAATAATATTATGAATACAGATAATAAATTAGAATTGCACATCATGGTAGAATATACTTCATGTTTATAATTTACTCTTTTAAAAAAAAAGCAGCATGCCAGATTCACAACGGTATCCTTTAATTTCAATAATGTTGAAGATAACGTTGTTTATCTAGTTTGAAACTTTCTTTTTTTCTGACAATAACCTCCGTTGTTTCTTTGTAATAGAAATGCGCAAACCTTACCACAATTAAAAATAATTTACATATATTCAAAGTTAAAGACATTGAGATCTTAAACATCCATTCTTGATAATACACATCTTTTTAGGTTAAGGTTTTGAAACGGACATACAGACAATTTAAGATTGAAGGGTCACTTTATATTCTGCCTACAGCCTCTTTAAGGTTTTGAAACGGACATACAGACACTTTAAAATTGAAGGGTAACTTTATGTTATGTCTGCAGTCCCTTTCAGGGCAAAGCATTGAAATTGTACAAACCTCCTGAAGCCTCATTGTAGTAAACATCAATCCTCTCAAGCTGTTGGATTAAATCCCCCCTAAACATTTAAGGTTTATAAACATCAATCCTCTCAAGCTGTTAGATTTAATCCCCCTAAACAGTTGAGGTTTATAAACATCAATCCTCTCAAGCTGTTGGATTAAATCCCCCGTAAACATTTAAGGTTTATAAACATCAATCCTCTCAAGCTGTTAGATTTAATCCCCCTAAACAGTTGAGGTTTATAAACATCAATCCTCTCAAGCTGTTGGATTAAATTCCCCGTAAACATTTAAGGTTTATAAACATCAATCCTCTCAAGCTGTTGGATTAAATCCCCTGTAAACATTTAAGGTTTATGAACATCAATCCTCTCAAGCTGTTGGATTAAATCCCCCATAAATATTCAAGGTTTATAAACATCAATCTTCTCAAGCTGTTGGATTAAATCCCCCGTAAACATTTAAGGTTTATGAACATCAATCCTCTCAAGCTGTTGGATTAAATCCCCCGTAAACATTTAAGGTTTATGAACATCAATCCATTCAAGCTGTTGGATTAAATCCCCCGTAAACATTCAAGGTTTATGAACATCAATCCTCTCAAACTGTTGGATTGAATCCCCTCTAAACATTTAAGGTTTATGAACATCAACCCTCTCAAGCTGTTGGATTAAATCCCCCGTAAACATTTAAGGTTTATAAACATCAATCCTCTCAAGCTGTTGGATTAAATCCCCCGTAAACATTCAAGGTTTATGAACATCAATCCTCTTAAGCTGTTGGATTAAATCCCCCGTAAACATTTAAGGTTTATGAACATCAATCCTCTCAAGCTGTTGGATTAAATCCCCTCTAAACATTCAAGGTTTATAAAACGTAATCCTCTCAAGCTGTTGGATTAAATCCTCTCTAATATTTAAGGTGCATACAGAGATAAATGCGTCTTCAAGATTTCTTATTAAAACACTTCCTGAGATTTATCTACGTATTCGCCTCAAGATCTACTTTTCTGTTTAAAAAAAAAATTAAGGCATGGTGTCGTAGGCCGTTGATATTATATTTCAAAGTTTGGAATATCAAAGGTTTACACCACCAGATTGCAGAAATAGAGGATCCAGTAAATTGGAAGTTGAGACGAGTAATCAGTTCTTTAATTGTTTGGCTTTAAATCTTTAAATTTACTAACAATAACGATCAAAATGACAAATTTTACGTAAAATTCTGAAGTTATTTTAAAATATTAAAGTGACCAAAATATTCGATTTTCCAAGATGAGTTATTTAAACTATCGTGAACGATCCCTTTAAAATCTTACTTGTATTCTCCATCCATATCAATCCCATGCTCTGAGCTGATTACCTAAATATTTTTAATAAAAGAGAATGTTCACAATTCTTTTTTGAAATTTTAATTAGATAAATTAAACTTTTTTCTCCGAAAAATGAAAACCTTTCAGATATCCTATAAACACTAACTTCAAATAAAAAATCAGTACAACATGTCCTTACAAAACCTTTAATTCAACTCAAAACAATGCATGAGAGTTATATTGGCAACATTGCAAAGAAACTGATTGCTTGTCTGTATATTTTTTCTAAACTGTTTATCTTCGCAACCTGGTATGATAAACACCAATTTGTTTTCAAACTATCAATTCTGCTAATTCAAATATACAGAGTTTGAAATATCAAAGGTTTATACCATCAGGTTGCAAATATATACAGATTATAAAAAAAGAGTGTGTGAGACGAGTAATCATCAAGTCATTTCAAATTAAATGTCCAGTCCCTTTAAGTCAAAAATAGTAAATGTTGGGTGTAAAGAAGAAAGTTGAACAGCTTTGTAATATAACTTTGTAGTAAACAATGTGAAGAATTTAAACTTTAATAAACTTGTTGAGTTCTCACTGTTTTATGTATTTTCTAGATAGTTCAACAATTTTTACAAACAATCTTTAATTTCTTTATGTAAGTTTGATTAAAAACATGTGGAAAATTATATCAGTTTTTTTATCATAAGGTTTATTGAAAATAGAACATTAAAGCTGCAATTTTTTTAGTATCTTCATAACCTAGGCAAATTCAAACAATTCTGTACTTATTGAACTTCAGTTAAGTAATGCATGGACTGAAAATTGTTAAGAACATTGTTTCGTAATACTTTGAAGAAAGTATAGTTTTATCCAACCAAGCAGCTCGATCGAAAACTTAAAAAAAATGAAAAGTGTGAATGATGCCATGATGTCTAACTGTTAATTGTGTGCTTGTGTCTCTCCCAGTTTCACTGAATAATGTATAGTTGGCTGAACAGTAAAAAAAAACATACAAATGATGAATAAAACTTAATTTCCCCTGAAAGAACAAATACTTTATAAAAACTTACTTATATTAAAGGGACTGAGGCGCTGTCAGAGCATCTTAAAAATGTAAAATGGAGCGAGGATTTAAGCCAGAAATCAGCTGAAGAGTCGTGGAACTAGATGAAGGGTAAAATACATGCAGGTATGGACCTTTTCATTCCTAAAATCCACAGACGTCAAGCTAACAAACCAAAATGGATGACCAAAAAAGTTATGAGATTAATCAGGACCAAACAAAGACGATACAATTTGTATATGCAGACCAGAACACCGGAGAATGAAAATAGTTTTATTAAAGCTCAGAAGGAATGTAAAAAAGCAGTACGAGGGGCCAAAAGAAGATTTGAACAGCTGATTGCAACAAATGGAAATAAAAGGCCTTTTAACTCTTATATTACCAGTAGAACAAAAAACCGAACAGGAGTTGGACCGCTTAAAGTTGACAACAAAATTATAAGTGACTACAAACAGATTGCTACAGTTTTAAACAAATCATTTTGTAGTGTTTTTACCAAAGAGGACACCAGCAATATCCCAAATTGCCCCCCACTTTCTAACAGCTTCATCAGGGATATATTTTTTGAACAAACCGAAGTTAAAGAGCAAATATTAAAACTTAAACCAGGTACAGCCCAGGGACCTGACAATATTCCAGCTAGAATACTAAAGGACAATGTTGATCACTTGTCACTACCCCTGTCCATCATTTTCAATAAATCTATGAGTACGGGAGAGGTTCCCGGAGACTGGAAATTAGCCAATGTTACTCCAATTTACAAAAAAGGCTCTAAAAATAAACCAGAAAACTACAGACCAATTTCTCTTACTTCCATTTCTTGTAAATTAATGGAGTCCATTATTCGAGACCGAGTTAATTCTCACTTGACCAGGAATCTTCTTATAAACTCCTCTCAGCATGGCTTCATGAAAAGCAAGTCCTGTACCACTAACTTGCTGGAATTCCTTGAAAAAATAACCACCATACTTGATGAAGGAGATCCTGCAGATGTAATTTACCTGGATTTTAGTAAAGCTTTTGATAAAGTTCCGAGAATGAGATTACTTGCTAAAATCAAAGCTCATGGAATTGACGACAGGGTCTTGAACTGGTTTTCCGAATGGTTAAATAATAGGAAACAAAGAACTGTCCTTAATGGAAGTTATTCTGAATGGAGCGAAGTTGAATCTGGAGTCCCCCAGGGGTCGGTGCTCGGCCCCCTGGCTTTCATAATTTATATAAATGACATTGACTGGACTGCTGAACTAATAAGTATATTGAAGAAATTTGCTGACGACACCAAACTGGGTCACAGAGTCAGAAATGATGGAGATAGGAGAACTTTACAAGAATGCTTAAACAAACTAATTGGTTGGGCGGACACATGGTGCATGGATTTTAATGTTCTAAAATGCAAAGTCCTACATCTAGGCAGACAGAACAAAAAATTTGAATATACAATGAATGGTTTGGTGCTGGAATCTGTCGATAAAGAGCGAGATATTGGCGTTGTAGTGGAAAAGTCCTTAAAACCTTCTCTACAGTGTGCAGAGGCAGCTCGGAGAGCTACTGGAGTTCTTACTCAAATAACTAAGGCATTCTTGTATCGTGATAGAGTGACATTTCTTAGACTTTACACACAATTTGTGAGGTGTCACCTTGAGTTTGCGGTTACTACCTGGTCCCCATGGACAGTTGGAGATAGGGACACCCTGGAGAAAGTTCAGATTAAAGCAATTAATCTAATAACAGGACTCAAGGGTAAAACATACATGAAAAAACTACAAGAACTTGGTATCCAGTCACTGGAACAGAGGAGAGTTAGATTTGATCTTATTCAAACATTTAAAATACTCAGAGGTTATGATAAAGTAGAGAAGGGGACTTGGTTTACCTTGGTCGGCTCAGATGTTGCAAGACAGAGAAGAATGACATCTTACAAGGATAACTTGGTACCAAAGCATTCTAGGACAGATCTTCGACGCAACTTCTACTCAAACCGGGTGGTAAACCTTTGGAACAATTTACCTACTGAAATCAAGGATGCAAAATCTCTGAATATCTTTAAATCTCTACTTGACGCCCATCTTTAACACCTTGAACTACTATGCCAGGATTAGTGTGGAAGAGGTTACACAAGGAGGACGTAAATTTAGAGGACTTGATCACTTCTCCGAGAGGACCTAACTGAAATTCCCGTTATGCTTCTACCTGGAGTCCTGGGGATAACTCATCAAGTATTCCAAGTAAGTAAGACTGTAAGCGTCATTTCATGTAATCCTTTATGTGTGGCAATACCTCATTAAAAACTGTATTCCTGAAACCTTTGCGTTCGTCTAGTACTTTACAGAGATATGTTTGTGTAAACTTATCGAAACCCGCTTGTATTCAGCTGCAGTTTCTAGAGTGCGCAAATT
This sequence comes from Eurytemora carolleeae, assembly GCF_000591075.1. NCBI lineage: Eukaryota > Metazoa > Arthropoda > Copepoda > Calanoida > Temoridae > Eurytemora > Eurytemora carolleeae. Next base: position 26,888 of record NW_019396695.1, on the reverse strand, counting down.
TTTTAAGGGTACCATTTAAATATGGAGGTTCATTTGAAATTATGCTTTCAGTCCCAATTTAAAACGAATCAAAATTTGGGGCAAATCGGACCAGTATTTATGCTCGGACGTCCAAAATAACAAAGAGAGATTACTACTTTATATATAAATTATGCAAGATTTTTTTTAGGAATTTTTTTATTTTTGTGCTTTAGTTGCTTACATTTATATATATATAACTCTTAAATATACGTTTTTATATATATATATAAATGTATATACAAAAGTTAGAAGAATCAGCGATGTGTAAAATTGAGCATATTTCTTATTCTTCTGATACATTAGAATACACAAATTGAACCATTTTTCCACAGACAGCAGATTTGTCAAATATTATTATTGTATTAGCTTCAAAACAACAATAAAAACAAGATCGAGATTAAAAGATAAAGATAAAAAGTAACAGTTATAAATCAAGGACTATAACAAAAACAGAAATCTGAAGAAGAAAAAATATAAAAAAACAATGCAGTAAACGTAGTGACAATAACAACATTAATGTAGCAAATATCAGGTAACATGAAATTCTGCAAACCTGCAGTACGTTGTATATTATTAACAATCTATGTTTGTAAACTTATTCAGTACATACCACCATTATTCATTGAAATTGCGTTTCAATTGAATACATATTAGATTAAATAATGGGATATATAATGATCTACATCTTGCGCCTATTTTAACTGTGCTGTAATACGTAACGTTATTGCCTTAATCATGTGATAAAATGTAGGAATTGTAATTACGTCTATTAATTTAACTTGTAACATACAAACCGAAAATACACTATAGTTGATATAGAAACTCCAACTTGATTACAGCGTAGAGTAATTGCGTCCTTGTTGAAACATACGGGCTGAGATCATACCTCGGTATCTGGTACAGATCAATTAAGAGCTTGTTTGATAGCAACGCTTGTGTTCTTGTGTAACATTTAGAGCTCGATTAATAGCTTGTTTGATTATAGCTAAGCTTGTGTCCCTGTGTGGCATTTAAAGCTCAATTAATAGCTTGTTGATAGCTACGCTTGTGTCTCTGTGTGGCATTAAGAGCTCGATAATAGCTAACCAATAGCTAACGAGATCGCGCCCAGTAGGAGTGGCGTTGATGTATCACGGGAATGATAGTTAAGAGAATCTGAATTGCACCAGTATAGATACGTTTCGAGAAATTGTTATGGAGTAGGCGTTTACAACATTGAAACATCAGAAAAAACGCAAAAAGATAAGAAAAGAGAATGATCGAGATTATTAACAAAATCTAGAGCAAGATGTAAAGAATAACAAGTTTTGGAACTATAAATGCAAGATTTTAATATACATAAAAACAAGGATCGGAACTAGAGCAAGACTGATGTAAAAAAGAACAAGAATCGGAACTAATGAGCAAGAATGATAAAAAGAACAAGAATCGGAACTAGAGCTAGAATTATAAACAAGACCAAGAATCGTAACTAGAGCAAGAATGATATAAACAAGACCAAGAATCGTAACTACAGCAAGAATGATATAAACAAGACCAAGAATCGTAACTACAGCAAGAATGATGTAAAGACGTAGAATAATCGGACTAGAGCATATAAAGAAGAACAAGAAGTGGAACTTTACAAGAATGCTATTAAAAAAGAAACATAATCGGAATTAGAGCAAGAGTGATATTTAAAAAAGCAAGAAACGGGGCTTAAAGAAGGAACAGAATGGGAACTAGAGGTGCGAGAATGATATGAAAACAAAATCAAAAGATGAGAAGAAAAAATTAAAAAGATTTTTACCTCCCAGAATTTTGACCCGATCTGGTTACCACACTGCCCAGCCTGAAGATGAACGATTTCGCGCATTTTAGATTTTAGATTTTTCTTGAATAAATCCACCGAAATAACTTGTTAAATGATTTTAACTGATCAGCCCTACACTCTGTGCCTCAATGCATTGGCCTCATTTCTTATAGTTGCTCACAACGCAGGGACTAAAATACTCTACTCTAATTTTTAAATTTAATAAAATCACAATATATTGTAAATACTATATTTTTAATTACAAATGATTATCGGAATATAATAAGTAATGAATTTCCACCCCTGTGACGATCAGCTGATTAGAAAGCAGGGTGTGTTGGCCGGCCGGGGCCGGGTACTCAAGCCAAAAAATAGAAAATGCTCTAAAGTAAAGAATCGGGAAATCAGCGTGGGGAAAGCCCTTCATATACTAATCACTAAAATATTTCTTCCTTGAAGTCTGTACTGTAAAAAAAATAACTATACTATCCTTGGTTTAAAGGATAGATAGTTGCAAATATTGAAGATGAATAAAACCATCCTTCCATTACTACCCTTGGTTTAATATTCTTGGAAAGAAAGATATGTAGAAAAAAAAGTGGAGACGAATATAACCATCCTTCCATTAATATCCTTATTTTAGAGGATAGATAGATGAAAAGAGTGGAGACGAATATAACCATCCTTCATTTAATATCCTTTGTTTAAAGGATAGATAGATAAAAATATTGAAGATAAATGTAACCATCCTTCCTTTAGTGTCCTTGGTTTAAAGGATAGATATTAAAAGATTGAAGACGAATGTAACTCTCTTTTCTTTAATATTCTTGGAAAAAACGTTAGATAGTTAAAATCAAATAGATTCTATTTGGATAAAATATTGAAGACGAATATAACCATTCTTCCTTTGATGTTTTTGGTTAAAAAGCTAGATAAATCAAAAGATTAAAGAAAAATAAAACCATCCTTTCTTACTATCCTTGGTTTAACGGACAGACAGATGAAAAGATTGAAGACGATTATAACCATCTTTTGCTTACTGTCGTTGGATTAAAGGATAGATAGATAAAATGAAAGAAGACAAATAAAACCATCCTTCCATTAATATCCTTGGTTTAAAGGATAGATAAATAAAAAGGTTGAAGACGAATATAACCATCCTTCAATTACTATCGTTGGTTAAAAGGATAGATAGATATAAAGATTGAAGACGAATACTTCCATCTTGTTTTATCTACTGTAAGGCTATTATATTTTCTTGTTTGGCAGCAAAGTGTAATATAATAAACCTTGCTTTCCCCTCCCCTTTCTTGTCCCTTCCCTTCCCCTCCCCTTTCTTGTCCCTTCCCCTCCCCTTTTTAGTTCCTTCCCTTCCCCTCCCCTTTCTTGTCCTTTCCCTTCCCCTCCCCTTTTTAGTTCCTTTCCTTCCCCTCCCCTTTTCAGTTACTCTTCTTTTCCTTCCCTTTCCAGTTCCTTTCCTTACCCTACCCTTTCCATTTACTTTCCTTCCCCTTCCCTTTCCAGTTACTTTTCTTTCCCTCCCCTTTCCAGTTACTTCTTTTACCCTCCCCTTTCCATTTACTTTCCTTCTGCTCCCCTTTGCAGTTCCTTTCCTTCCCCTCCCATTTCAATTTCCTTTCCTTTCCCTCCCCTTTCCATTTACTTTCCTTTCCTTCTCTCTCCTATTTTTCATTCCCCCTCACCTGTTCTCTTTCCTTACTTGCCATGTCATTTCTTCCATAAAATTAACTCTTATTTCTCAACTTCTTCCTTTTCCATTGCTCCCTTCCCTTCCCTTTCAATATTTTTCGTTATTTCTTTTTCATACCACATACTAACTACCCCCAATTCTGTAAATCTTTTCCTTATTTTCATTTCTTCCTTTTCCTTCCTTTCCAAGATTTTCTTCCATCTTCTCCCTTTCCCAGGTATCCTGCTCCGACCCCCCCCCCCTCTCCCTCCCTCCAATACAGATATTACTGGTGTACCATACCCAGTAGACATCTCAAGCTAGACTTCTATATTTGTTTATCTGTCTAACTATTTAACTAGACATCTCAAGCTAGACTTCTATATTTGTTTATCTGTCCAACTATTTAACTTTATAAACTCTCTGCTTTGTTTTACTTTGCCTCTACTTTTCTTAAATAAATAAAGAAAAATAAAAGTTTTGCTTTCTTGCAATTAGAAACACAAAGGAGACAAAATTCTGGGGTTCTGGCCTCAGAAAACTTTTCATTAAAACTTCCAGCATAATTTTAATTGCTTGTTTTTATTTTATTAAACCTGATATTTAATCGTTTTTTTTTCGTTTATTACCCTTTAGATTTATCAAAAATCACTCAGTGTTTGCTCTCAGTTCATTTCTTAATTGTTGATCAGACAAAGCTTCTAAGGATGCGCAGACAAAAAAAATTGTGATTGAAAGTCATAGTTTGCTGGGACAGTTACTGTTAAAACTGAATGGTGTATTTATCGAACTTTATTCCTTTGTGGGTAGCTCTGTATCTACATTCTACACAGAGTCAAAGTTTAGATTTGAATTTGTCTCCTGTCTCTCTCTCTGATGTCTAAAATCTAAAATTTGGAAATGTAAAATATATTTTTAAAATAGGAATACAAACAAATACAGGCATATTATAATGGGATAATAACTAGGTTAAATTGTATATATTTCATATTTATAACTATATATCTAGGGTGTTGTAATAACAGGGGGACTAAGGTTTTTGGGTCCTTTTTATACACTTAAAAATTTTAAATTTGGTTCTCTGTTTTCTTGATTTTTTTATTCTTTTACTCGAAGGGGATAAACTTGCAACAGATGAGCTACAGTTTGGGTTTCAAGCTAAATCTAGCACATCTATGTGTACTTAAGCGATAAAGACTGTAATAGATGATTATAATAGACTAGACAGGCCAATGTTTGCCTGTTCAATGGACCTAAGTAAAGCATTTGACATGGTTTCTTGGGCTAAACTATTTTCTGAACTTTTGAAAAGAAAAATATCACCCATTAAGATGCTTAATGCATACTAACTCAAATCAAATGTGTAATGTGAGAAAGGGGGAACATTATTTCACAACCTTTTAATGTGAAAAATGGTGTACGCCAGGGTACAGTATCCTCGCATTGTTTTGTGTTTTTATAAATGATCTCAATGTTTAATTTAGGCATATGAAAGTTGGTTGTTAACTAAATTACGTATACCATAGGAGTCTGGGTTTTTGCGGATGACATTATATTATTATCTCCGAGTCTATCTGGACTACAGTTAATCACTAATGTTTGTGAACAAGTTTGCTAGTCTACATCAGTTAAAATTTAGCACAAATGTAGATGTTTCCAAATCAAAAACAAAATATATAGTTTTCAGTAACCCTGTCATGAATACTGATAATAATTTACCCTTACCCTATGTAAGTGAAATTAAACATCTGGGCAGCACACTACAGTCTTATGGTTCTATGACAAAAGATGTTAGCTGTGCTAAATTTATTTCTAAAATACATTCTCTTAATCAAGAATTTCATTATGCAATACATCCATGTATTAAGATTGTATGATATATATACTTGTGATTTCTATGCTCAAATCTCTGGGATTTATACAGAGTAGGGATGTTCAAAACCTCCTGAATTCAGGGAACATTGCTATTCGCAAGAGAAACCCATAGATATTTCATTGAGCCCATTTCTAATGTTTCTTATATTAAAACAGTTTTATGCACAATAGTTTTTTACAATTTGTGACCAGCTTATCAAAATGTCCTTAAGCTATGTTTCGACTTTTAGTAGATCTAAGTAAACATGATTTAAGAACTGTTTTATGCAAAAATCTTGAATCAATTGCACAAGATTGTAATGTATAATCTAGATATCCAAACAAATTTAGTTTGAAACAAAATGGTATATACAATCATATTCCTTTAGACCAGGAGTTCTTCATTAATTACTAAAAGTGAAAGATGACAATTTTGTTCTAAACAATGGAACAGAGTTTTTTTCACAAACTCTACTTTTCTAATCTCTATATCTTTGCAACTCAATGTCGTAGACCTTTGATATTTCAAACTATGAATTCCGTTAGACCAAATAATGTAAGTTTGAAATATCAAAGGTTTACATCATCAGATTGTAAAGATATAGGGATTAGACAATTTGAGTTTGTGACAAAACTCAGTTCCTTTGTTGATAATGAGATCGCAACCATGATTAACTTTTTATGTTTCGACTAGAAACTATATTTATATATTCCATACTTTATTCTTGTTTTTATATTATCATTATATTCTACCATTTTACCTTTGTGTACGAAATAAATCTATAATAATGATAGCCTCTGCCGTGTTCTTTTAGTATCCGAGGATTGAATTTTGATAATTTTGATAATTCACATAATAGTTTCCTATGACCAGAATATTTCATTGATTATTTATGTGAAAGATAGATCCCATGTCAGGCTTCGACATCCGTCTTGTGTTTACATTACCGCCAGTGACAGTACACTGCAGTACAAAAGATGCGTACACCTCTGAAATAGCTTTCCTTGCATTACATCCTTGAAGATTTGTATATGTGTATTTAAAGTACGTTTACCAAGGAAAGGATGATAAATTATCTAAAAATGCCGCAATATAAATAAAAAAATTGTATAGCCTACAATCTGAATAAAAACATGCGTTAATAAATTAAAATGATTTTCATAATTTAGTGTCTTTTGGACATCTTAAACTCAGTATATAAATCTATAAACAAAAAATAGGAACTGTGAAATGAGATATATAAAAATTAAAATATTAAATTGTATCGTAAAAAAAAGATTCGATAAAAAAGCAGATCATTTAGATATAAAACCTTGACATTTTAAATGAATTTTATAATAAATTTAAAAGATCGACCCTTAAAATTTAAATAATTGGTCACATCAATACTTTAAAAACCCCCCTCCCCCCCCCCCCCTGCTTTACAAGACATGGATTAAGCGTTTTACAGATGTTGTTATAGATAACCCTTGTCCTTTATCTGTGAATATATATATGCCCAATACCCCTCATTACTGATTTTCTATAATCCATTATACAAGAGAAAACACACTCAAAACACACCGCAAAGCACTTTAAACATAAGATAAACATTCAAAACACACCGCAGAGCACTTTAAACATAAGGTAAACACTCAAAACATACAACAGAGCACTTTAAACATAAAATAAAAATTTAAAACACACCGCAGAGGACTTTAAACATAAAATAAAAATTTAAAACACACTGCAGAGCACTTTAAACATAAAATAAAAATTTAAAACACACCGCAGAGCACTTAAATCTAAGATAAACACTCAAAACACACCGCAGAGCACTTTAAACGTAAGGTAAACACTCAAAACACACCGCAGAGCACTTTAAACATAAGGTAAACAATCAAAACACACCGCAGAGCACTTTAAACATAAGATAAACATTCAAAACACACGGCAGAGCACTTAAATCTAAGATAAACACTCAAAACACACCGCATAGCACTTTCAACGTGAAATAAACACTCAAAACACACCGCAGAGCACTTTAAACATAAGGTAAACACTCAAAACACACCGCAGAGCACTTTAATCATAAGATAAACACTCAAAACACACCGCAGAGCACTTTCAACGTGAAATAAACATTCAAAACACACCGCAGAGCACTTAAACATAAGGTAAACATTCAAAACACAACGCAGATCACTTAAACATAAGATAAACACTCAAAACATACCGCAGAACACTTTAAAAACAAACATAACCATTTTAAACAAAAAAAATACTTTAAACATAACATGAACACTTTAAACACAGCGTTAATACTTTAAACATAGCTTTAATTAAATAGTTAAACCACAACGTAAATACATTAAACACTGCTTTAAGCACTGTTTTAACACAACATGAACACTTAAAATGTTAGTTAATGTCCTCCTCCTATTCTGTCTCAGAGTCCACTATGTTTAACCTTGATGGTTCCTAAACTTGCAGAATCCTCTTAAAACATTGCTTTACTTACTTGTAGCCTACAAGTTGTAGGTCGATCTGCAGAGGGCCTCTTGGTCCATAGCGCAGATATCTGTTTTGTCATCGCGGAACAGTGTTAGCACCAGTCCATGCATCTCGAATATCAGCGTCCTAAACACTGATCCTGATTGCACTTATTATTGATTTAAACCTAAAATAGAAAAATAAGAAAAATTGTAAAAATATTTTCTGAGTATAGTTTAAATTTAAAAATTCTAATTTTATTTACAACTCTTCTCTCACCCATCCATTCTACACGGAATAAATTCTAAAAATCTTAAATCTAAGAATAACCTGAAAATGATGACACAAAATTGAATTCTTACGCTGTTCAAAGAGCAAAAACGACTTTAAAAGAGAGGTGTTGGGGGGGGGGGGGGTAAATATCTGTTCAACAACTTTTAATCTGTAGGTTCACAAAAACTTTGTAAAATGTCAAAGTTTCAAATTTGTCAAACAACATTTAAATTTTGCTTCAGATTTCAAACTTTTTGTTTAAAAATTTAACAGATGGCGGAAATTTCATTAACATCCTCTAGCAATCCCTGGCGACAACTTATATTTTTGTACATTTTAGGCCAGGGGTGTATATTTTTCAGAAATTATTGAGTAGGGGGGGAATAAAAAAATCAAAAGGCTAGTATTTTCCTTCTTTTTTAAAACTTTTAATCCAAAAATAATTTATTTTATCAAACATGCATCAATTAAATGGAGGAAAAAATATTTTCACAAAGGGGGGGGGGGAGTAATGAATTTACGAGAAAATATCCACCACTGTTTCAGTCCCAGTTTGCTTAACCTACGAGCATATTTTTGTAATTACATTGTATAACAATTTAATGCTGAAAGATTTCGCAGATTTATCTAATTCCTCGACCCATCCCACAAAACAATTATGAACCAACCGTTTGAGCAGGTGTATAGGTTTTTATCTTGATTCCTAATCTTGATTTAAATTTTCATTGATGATCAGTAATTTGGTGTTTTTGTTTTGTTATTTTCATCAATATATTTTTATCTTTTCTTTCCATGATTCCTAGATATTATTTCCTGAAATATTAATTTTTATATAAATTCTGTAATAAAATCAGTTCAAACTTTTGAATCATGTGCTCACTGCTCAGCCGTCTATCTTGTTTAGTCACTAGTAGTTTGTGTAGTGTAGATAGAGTTCAGTCACTTCATAATGCTTGTGGGATATCGAGTTTAGACGCTGCATAATTTGTGCAGTGGATCTTGGGTATAGTCGCTGATAGTTTGTGCAGTGGATATTGAGTTCAGTTGATATTAGTTTGTGCAGTGGATATCGAGTTCAGTCGCTGATAATTGGTGTAGGGGATATTGAGTTCACTCGATAATAGTTTGTGCATTAGATATCGAGTTCAGTCATTGATAGTTTGTGCAGTGGATATCGAGTTCAGTCGTTTTTAGTTTGTGCAGCATGGATATCAAGTTCAGTCGCATAGTTGGTGCAATGGAAATTGAATCCAGTCGATGATAGTTTGTGCAGTCGATACGAGTTCAGTCGCTGATAGTTGGTGCAGAGGATATTGAGTTCACTATCCCGTTCAAAAGTTTTGCTCTCTGAATTCTGTATATCTGTATATCCCAACTCTACTGCTGAATCCTGCATACATCTCAACATTGTTGTTAAGATGAATAATTCTTTTATCTGTTTAAATATTCAACGTGTTGTAAGGTTTAGAATACAACCCTTCTACAACCTTGTAAAATTGATCCGATAAACTCATTTCATACATTCTAAAAGATTTTTTTCATAATTTTTTAAAAATTGTTCTTAAAATTGAATTACAGCGCTTCTCATATTAGCTTGTTCTTAAGACAAATAAATATTAAAATAGCTAAATGCAAAATGCAGTGTACCCACCTACAGGAAATATTAAAATTCTTTTTCAACAAATTTAAAGCATTCTTCTAAGTTCATATTGTTCAAAAGTGGATTTTTTGATTTTAGGATGGCTTTGTACCAAAAATCAAATTTTAAGGAAATTTTATCTCTTTCAAAACAATGCCTTTTCTTTCGAAAGATTATAAAAAAAAGTGTCAATAAGTTAAACCGAATTTAGTAAAAATGTAGATTAATTTGATATAAAAACCATTTTTCAATATTAACTTATAATTTCCCATATTTTTATTCATTTGGGACAATGTAGGAAGTAAAGCAAAATAAAAATACATATAAGATCTACATTTGTATTATTGGATCAAAATACATAATATCTAGATTTGTATTATTGTACCAAAATACATAATATCTAGATTTGTATTATATTATCAAAATACATGATTTGTATTATTGTATCAAAATGTATAATATCTAGATTTGTATTATTGGATCAAAATACATAATATCTAGATTTGTATTATTGTATCAAAATACATAATATCTAAATTTGTATTATTGTATCAAAATACATAATATCTAGATTTGTATTATTGTACCAAAATACATAATATCTAGTTTTGTATTATTGTATCAAAATGCATGATTTGTATTATTGTATTAAAATACATAATATCTAGATTTGTATTATTGTACCAAAATACATAATATTTAGATGTGTATTGTTGTATCAAAATACATAATATCTAGATTTGTATTATTGGATCAAAATCAAATTCTAGAAGAATTTGTTTTCTTTTATTTTCTCTCCATAAATCCAACAATAGTTTACTTTGTTAGAATACTAAACATATTCCTACTTTTATCTCTCCATGTAGATTTAAGTCAAATTAAACCAAGCCAAACCAACACTAGACAACCACATCAAACCAAACATAACAAAACAGAGACGAATCAAACCAAACCAACACCAGCTAACCATGCCAATCCAAATCAAACCAAAACAAACCAAACAAAACAGCGACGAATCAAACAAAACCAACACTATTCATATTTTTTCATATTTTTTATTCAACTACAAAGCACGAGATAATACAAATAAAAAAATCACAATTTACTATGTAGTTTGGACCCACCTAACCAGAGTAGGTTGTTTTAATTGGTTGGCCCACTATAAACGAATGAGAATTGCAGATAAAAACAATGTACATTGTACATTTTAAACATAAGAATGATGATAAATCAGGAAAATGGTAAGGAGGAGGTGAGGGAGTATAAGGGAAAGGGAGGATACTCAGCGTAAGGGTTGGAACAGAGGGTAACATAAGTTATTAGAATCATGTTTATGAACTAGAGGGTGAAGAAGATAGTAAAGACTAAGTTTATCCACATGATACACAGATATAATTTGCATAACTATCTAGATAGATCTTGGCGACTTTTATTTTAAACGATTTTGCAGATTTAGTTTCTTTCAGCTCTAATTCAATCGAATTCCATATTTTTGGAAATAAAGCAGAGGGAAACATTCTAGAGTTCTAGATAACCATGCCAAACCAAAAATTGCCGTATAAAACCAAACCAACACCAGATAACAATGCCAAACCGAACCAAACAATACAGCGCCGAATCAAACCAAACCAAACAAAACAGTGCCGAATCAACTCAAACCAACAAAAGACCAAACAAAACAAAACAAAAAGTGCCGAATAAAACGTAATCAACAAAAGACAAAACCAAACCAAAACCACATTCTAAACCAAACCAACTCAAGATAAAACCACACTAAACCAAACCAACTCAAGAAAAAACTACTCCAAACCAAACCAACTCAAGACAAAACCACACTAAACCAAACCAACTCAAGAAAAAACCACTCCTCACCAAACCAATTCAAGACAAAACCACACTAAATCAAACCAACTCCAGACAAAACCATTCTAAATAAACTCAAGACAAAACCACACTAAATCAAACCAACTTAAGACAAAACCACACTAAATCAAACCAATTCAAGACAAAACCACACTAAATCAAACCAACTCCAGACAAAACCACACTAAACCAACACAAGACAAAGCCACACTAAATCAAACCAACTTAAGACAAAACCACACTAAATCAAACCAACACAAGACAAAACCACACTAAATCAACTCAAGACAAAATCACACTAAATCAAACCAACTCAAGACAAAACCACACTAAATTAAACCAACTCAAGACAAAACCACACTTATAAATCAACTCAAGACAAAACCACACTAAATCAAATTAACTCAAGACAAAACCACACTAAATCAAACCAACTCAAGACAAAACCACACTAAATGAAACCAACTCAAGACAAAACCACACTAAATCAAATTAACTCAAGACAAAACCACACTATATCAAATTAACTCAAGACAAAACCACACTAAATCAAACCAACTCAAGACAAAACCACACTAAATTAAACCAACTCAAGACAAAACCACACTTATAAACCAACTCAAGACAAAACCACACTAAATAAAACCAACTCAAGACAAAACCACTCTAAATTATATCAACTCAAGACAAAACCACACTAAATAAAATCAACTCAAGACAAAACCACACTAAATGAAACCAACACAAGACAAAACCACACTAAATAAAACCATCACAAGACAAAACCATGCCAAAAAAAACACAAGACAAGCCAAAAAAAACATCCAAACAAGTTCAATCATCCAGATAAAAAATATATTAAGCAATATAAAAACCCCAAAAAAGCAGAATCAATCAATTTCCCGGCGGAACAGATTAATTAAAAAGGATCAATAAACTTATTTTTCAAGATTTTTTTGCATTCACTTCAACCTAGTAAATTGTATTGTGATAAATATGAGAAGAAGGGGTCCAGTCGATAAATATCTTTCAGTATCTCATTCCTACTCTGAAAATATAACCGGTATGGTCACCCCCCTAGGACTGTCCAGTACACCCCCCCCCCTCCTTCCGCCAAACGGTTTAGTTTGAAGTATAGTTCGAGAAACAAAAGACTGATATATACAGGGTGTCCCACGAAACATGACAGTTGGTGAACAGTTTAGAATGTCTTCTACCAAAGAAAATAGTAAAAATATGATATGGGAGTAAAATTGAGTTTTAAGTGAAATATATTGAAGCAAACGATTTTTTTAATGAAATAAACTGCAAAAAGCCTTTAATATCTTATACAGTACATGGAAGACGACATTCATAACTATTTATCAACTGTCATGTTTCGTGGGAGACCCTGTATATTGATAAAGAAGTATCTGATAAGTTTGTTAGAGTCTTATTCATACATTTATTTATTTAAATTATTAAGCTTGCCACAAAAATTGAGATTCAGAGCTGAAAACTTTAGAATGGTGGATATCAGGATTAAGGCTTAAACCACAATCTCGAGATTAAATATTGCTTGATTAATGCATGATTTTAATCTTCAGATTAATTATTCGACGGGATATCTGGATATTTCATTCTAAAGTTTTCAGCTCTGGTGTCTTATATTTGTTCCTCTGATTGAACCTAAATCAAGAGTTTATCTTATCACGACAAATAAAATCCTGTTTTATTTCTAAGTGCGTTCTGCTTCAATTTTTTGTCATCTTTCATTTTGACCCGCCAAAAAAAAAGTTTATGTAACTTGTAAATAAATTATTTCTCGTATTTGAACGAAAAAAATGTTTCAGTGGGGTGTTTGAATGGACTGTTATGTAAAAATAGAAGGGGGTATAGACTGAAGCCTAAAATTTGTATGAGTTGATCGCGACCAATATTAGTTCTATCTGATGTCCCTGTCTCAAGAAATTGATATAAAACTGTTTCAAAGTTTTATACAGATCATATATATTCAGAAAATACGGAACAAATATAAAAATTAGGATAATCCAGAGGTGCCTAAAATGTTAGGTATGCTCTTATTATAATTTGAATATAGTACTTCTTCATTTTTAATAGTTATAATTGATAGTATATAATTGTTCTGTATCACGTGACCAGAATTTCCACCAATGGTCGTTCAATATCTGGTGACGTCACTCCGTCGGCCATATTGATTTTGTATGAGTTTTTATATAATTTTGACAGTTCAAATCCTGAAATTTTTAAGCTTCAGTTTGTACCCCCTTTCATTTTACTTTAACAGCACCTTTAAAGTGGAAATTGGACTTAAAATTGGACTTAAAAGGGGAATTGGTTTTTATGGCAAAAGACCAAAAGCTTGCGTCATAAAATCGTATTTTTGGTTTTTTTCTCTCGTCACTTAATTATCTAAACTAGAAGACTAGTGAATATCTAAACTAGAAGACTAGTGAATATCTAAACTAGAAGACTAGTGAATATCTAAACTAGAAGACTAGTGAATATCTAAACTAGAAGACTAGTAAAGTATTGAATCTGTTTATAAAACCATACCGGATATATTTGGCAGTATATTTAACAGTGTAGATAATGTTCTCCCTCCAACCAATAAACAATACACACACTCCTTTTTCTTCTCTTACTTACTCTGCAAACTATTTGTTTCTGTTCAACGGTATTGTCTTCAGGGGGAAACCAAGAAATANTACAATTGTTATGTAAACAAAACTTTGACAACAAATTTGGTTTTTATTGAAATATTGAAATTTTGCAATAAGTTCCTGCATTTGTATTGAAATATGTTCCTGCATTTTTATTGAAATATGTTCCTGTATTAGTAATGAAATATGTTCCAGTTTTTGTATTAAAATAAGTTCCTGTATTTGTATTGAAATATTCTCCTGTATTTGTATTGAACTAATCTCCTGTATTTGTATTAAACTAATCTCCTGTATTTGTATTGAACTATTCTCCTGTATTTATATTGAACTGTTCTCCTGTATTTGTATTGAACTAATCTCCTGTATTTGTATTGAACTAATCTCCTGTATTTGTATTGAACTATTCTCCTGTATTTGCTTTGAAATATTCTACTGTATTTGCTCTGAAATATTCTCCTGTATTTGTATTGAAATATTCTACTGTATTTGCTTTGAAATATTTTCCTGTATTCGCTTTGAAATATTCTCCTGTATTTCCTTTGAAATATTCTCCTGTATTTGTATTGAAATATTCTCCTGTATTTGTATTGAACTAATCTCCTGTATTTGCTTTGAACTATTCTCCTGTATTTGCTTTGAAATATTCTCCTGTATTTGTATTGAACTATTCTCCTGTATTTGCTTTGAAATATTCTCCTGTATTTGTATTGAAATATTCTTCTTGTATTTGCATTGAAATATTCTCCTGTATTGTGTATTGAAATATTCTCCTGTATTTGCTTTGAAATATTCTCCTGTATTGTGTATTGAAATATTCTCCTGTATTGTGTATTGAAATATTCTCCTGTATTGTGTATTGAAATATTCTCCTGTATTGTGTTTTGAAATATTCTCCTGTATTGTGTATTGAAATATTCTCCTGTATTGTGTATTGAAATATTCTCCTGTATTGTGTATTGAAATATTCTCCTGTATTGTGTATTGAAATATTCTCCTGTATTGTGTATTGAAATATTCTCCTGTATTGTGTATTGAAATATTCTCCTGTATTGTGTATTGAAATATTCTCCTGTATTGTGTATTGAAATATTCTCCTGTATTGTGTATTGAAATATTCTCCTGTATTGTGTATTGAAATATTCTCCTGTATTGTGTATTGAAATATTCTCCTGTATTGTGTATTGAAATATTCTCCTGTATTGTGTATTGAAATATTCTCCTGTATTGTGTATTGAAATATTCTCCTGTATTGTGTATTGAAATATTCTCCTGTATTGTGTATTGAAATATTCTCCTGTATTGTGTATTGAAATATTCTCCTGTATTGTGTATTGAAATATTCTCCTGTATTGTGTATTGAAATATTCTCCTGTATTGTGTATTGAAATATTCTCCTGTATTGTGTATTGAAATATTCTCCTGTATTGTGTATTGAAATATTCTCCTGTATTGTGTATTGAAATATTCTCCTGTATTGTGTATTGAAATATTCTCCTGTATTGTGTATTGAAATATTCTCCTGTATTGTGTATTGAAATATTCTCCTGTATTGTGTATTGAAATATTCTCCTGTATTGTGTATTGAAATATTCTCCTGTATTGTGTATTGATGATATTTAAGGGTTTCCAATAGAATTGGATTTCGTGTAAACCTGTGATTTAACTTAAAACTTTAAATTAGAAACTATATGAAATTAGGATAATAAAGTGGATCATGTAATAAATGAATTTTTAAAAATGAGATCTTAACTTTTTTTTCGGGTACTAACTTTTTTACCTTTAATATGAGCGCTAGATTTTAAAGACAAAATGTACATCTTAGATAAGTAACGTCTAGCAAAATAAAATGTTATTCTCAAAGTTTTTCTTTTTTTAGATTACAAGTTTGAGAATCCAGAAGGTAAAAATCAATTTCTTTATTTTTGGGCATTTTTTTTCATAAAGCACATCCAGGTGAAACTTCCTGGATAATCTAAATTAAGAGAACTAAAGAATACTGCGGCAAATTCCTCCAATACAGGGGTAGATAGTACACTTACAATAAATACAATTCCTCCAATACAGGGGTAGATAGTACACTTACAATAAATACAATTTCTCCAATACAGGGGTAGATAGTGCACTTACAATAAATACAATTCCTCCAATACAGGGGTGTATAGTGCACTTGCAATAAATAAAATTCCTTCAATACAGGGGTAGCTGTAAACTTACAAAAAATACAATTTCCCCAATACAGGGGTAGATAGTTTTAAGAGTACCGTTGTGAATCAGGCATATCCCTCTTTTTAAATGAAGGGTCGCTAAAAATATCAGTTCCAATACGTTTTAACATTGCTAAGGATCAACAGACTTAGGTTTATAAAGTTAAACACTATTAACGTGTTTAATAAACGAGTTTTTGGTGAGAAATTATGATAAAGATTATAGAGATTCCTTTTTAATAGAAATATTAAAATTAACTACACAACTTAACACAGCGCACAAACATACAAAGGTTTTTAGGGTACCGTTGTGAATCGGGTATTGTCCTTCTTGCAGTTACAGTTTTACAGTTACTTTAAAATTGATTTTTAATTCAACATAATTTATTGACGATTTATTTCAGGAAAATGCTTTCTAAGCGGGCGTACAGTACTTACTTGGAAACAGAGGTAAAAGACGTTAAACATAATTTTTATTAAATGTTAATTTATTTTAAATTTCAAGTTTTTAATCAATACTTATTTCAATATTTCTTTATTCATTACAAAAATAACACACACACAAAAAATCGCAAACTTTATGATTTTATTTGGTGAATTTTCAAAATTAATGGAAGAAAAAAACCGATGAGAGCTCTTCAAAACTATGGGCCCGATAGGTTTCACCGTTCATTAAATCCAAACCAGATGTTCATCAAAAATCGCAATATTGTTTTAAATAAACTTAAATTTTCTTTTAAAACAAATATGTTCAGGAGTTTCTGATGAAGTCGTTTAAGGAGTGTTTAGTCAACCCTTTCTGCAAGTTTGAAAACAAGGTAAACCATTTAGTATATCAGACAATATTTATTTTATATTGAAAAGAAAAACTTTTCTTTTTTTATTCTTTTTTTTTGTCCAATTAATCTTTATTTTAAATTCCGTTGCATACACTTTGGGGTGAGTAAATATACTAAAATATACTATAATTGAATAAAATTAAGTAAATAATATTTGCCCTGTCAAGAATGGAATAGTGAATATGGGAACTGCAGTTAATCAACTTTGTGAAGATATTCTCACAGAGAGGATCAATCAGGTATAAAAATCAATTAATCAATCAATCTATCAATTAATTTGCCAGTCAAGTTCAAATAATAAATTTATCAAGCAAACAATCATTTTTTGGTCTGGCTTAGCAGAGGTGGCTTAAGGGGGAGGGGAAGGGGGGACGTATCTCCTGGAAAATAATGGGGACGCCCCCCCTGGAAAAATAGGGGCGCAAGAAAAAGAGCAGCTATTTATAAACACGGATTAACAGTAACTAGTTTATTAAATTGTCCAGGAGAATATGTTTAACCATACTGGTGAATATCAGCATTATTTTGGACTAACTGGAACTCCGGACTTCTTGCAAGCTTTGGCAGATTTCTACACTAGGTCAGTAGAAGACGACATTATTTCAATATCTGTAAAAGGATTAAAAATGACACTTGACGGATGTACAGAATTTGTTCAGTCTTATTTATTACTTTTTGTTTCCTGCAACTTTAAAGAAGTTGAGTCTTTGCCACAAACTCAAATATTCAAATCCCTTTCTCTTTACCACCGGAGAAAGGTTGGTGTATTTACAACATATATTGGTACAAACCTTTGATGTTTCAAACTGATTGAATTTATAGTTTGAAATATCCATGGTCTACAATATTGGGTGGCAAAGATATAAGGATCAGAAAATCAGAGTTTGTGGCAAAAACTCAATTTTTTTGCCTTTTGCCCACTCGTCTAAAATACCAAAAAGAATTATTTCGGACTGTAGTTCAGCCTTAAAATTTCTACATTTGAAGGAATTGTTATTATTAATTTAATCTTTGTGGATATTCCTGTTATCTTAATTTGTTAATATCATTTATGATTATAATAATAGTCCCTCTTAGGAAGTTTCCATTCATGTTTTTTCAAACTGGTTAAATTTCATATTTTTTTCTTGTAAAGTTTAGTTCATTTATTAAACTAATAATAAGCTTCATTGATTAGGCTAATCTTTGTTCTTCTTCAGGAAGCTGGGCCAAGGGGAGAGAGTAGACTGTGAGAATATGAGGGTAGGGGAATAATCTATAAATATAAAGTTGTAATCTCTGTTTGTCTGTCTACTTGTTTGTCCGATCATAAGTCAGGAACCCTGCACCGATTTGCCTCAAATTTTTATTGGGGAACTCGGGAGACCCCCGGGAATGTTCTTAGCTTGGTTTTGAGATTCTAAAAATTTAGTTAAAAATCGTTCAAACGACGGGAGTAACTTTTATTAACCTGGGCAGCGTTGGGTTCCCATGATAGTGTTCTTATAAAATGAAAATCAACTTGTTGACTTTAAAAGTCACTATAATAAAACAAAGATATCTGAAATGGATATTTCTAACATTTATTTAAAAAACGAAAGTTTTGAAATATTTGCATAAGACAGGGTTAAAATTGGTTAGAAGCGAGGGTGACATGTGGGCGGACCAGCAGAAATAGATTCATTCGTCTTGAAAATAGTCAACGGCATCTGAGCAAAATCGTCTTCCTTATATTTCGAATTTGTGTTAACACAACTGTTTTCTGTTTCGAGATATATTGGAATTCAGTATATATAAAGTAGTAATCTCTGTTTGTTTGGATGTCTGATCATAACTCATTAACCTCTAAACCGATTTGCCCCAAATTATGATTGGGGAACTCGAGAGAACCATGGAAATTTCTAAGCTTGGGTTGAGATTCTAAATTGAGTATGTGTCGATTTTAAAAGAGTAAAATAGCTAACATCGTAATTTTCGACCAAACCCGGGTAACTGGCCGGATTTACTAATAAGCTGAAATACTCAGACATGAAAAATTCAACGAGCTGGTGTAAACAAGCTTTAACTTCTACATTTTTTACTTCTTTTTTTGAATAATTTGAATTAAATATACTTTCTTTAGCCTTTCAAACAGTATTTTAAAGTGGACTATTTTATGTATTTCTATTGTAGGTTGTCAACGGTGTGACCTCAGCTTTGGAAGCTATAGGTTATAATATCAATTATATTTTTCATTTCAAGTGGAACTCAAGACCCGCTAATTAATATCTATGACGTTTGCTTTAAAAGTTTAAACAACTTAGACCTTTACTCTACCTACCATTTGCTACCTGGTTTTTAGCCTGTTATTCGGCGTTAGATTGGACATTTTTTGACACGGCAGGCTACAAAAGGGGGGCCGAGCACTGAAAAAAACAACCTAAGAAAAGTGGAGTAAGTTTAGTAAAAAGTGAAAGGGAATACAGAGCTAATGGTATTAATGGTCATAATTCCTACAGATTTGTTTAATTTTGATTCCAGCTTGGACGATCTGTGATCCTGAGGATATTATTCTGGTTCCTACACCAACATATGCAAGGTTTATATACAGGATTACCCACAATCAATGAGACTGTAATGACGACCTGAAACTCTTGAATTACAATGATATAATCGTTGAATTTTGACATTTGTAGCGAATGAAGTTTTTATTGAGGTCCGGTATATTAAGAGATATGGCAAAGATTGAAAGAAGTGTGTATCTGTAGAGAAGGAGGAATTTGAGAGAAAAAAAAACGAATTAAATTCCGTACAGTTGACTCTGAAGTCTCATCCATTGTGGGTAATCCGGTACTTTTTTATTTATAGCAGACATCCTGAAAATATAATAGCAATCTTCTTCAAGGCCGGGCAAACTTTTTTCTTAGTTTTCCATTCTAAAAGTTTAGAATCTATAAATGCGGCTTTTAGCAGAATATTTGTGGATTCACAGTTGCCCTGAAGCAGGGATAGGTATAAAAAATGTCAACCTAATCTGTCAAAATATTTCATATTGCATATACCTAAGGAGTATTTTCCACCAAAAAAAATCATATTAATACCTTTTCAGAAAATATTTTATTAAAACCTTTTTTCTAATTTTGACCAATGGTTAAGTAGATCATGTCCATGTGAAGTATCAAATCATAGGTTTTTTTTGGTGTTTTGATTTTATTCCGATGCCCCTTTTTGACCATAAATGATCCTGAAGGCATTTGACCTCCAAATATCAATGACCTCCGGAGGTCTAAATATAATACAATGAAAATAAGTCATGTGAGGTATCAAATCATAGGTTTCTTGGTGTTCTGAATCCAGTATTGGGATCCTGTTTTCAGTCCGGGTGTTCCAACTGTGTTTGACCTCCAAATATTAATGACCTCCGGAGGTCAAAATGTAATTTTCTTTAACGTATAGAATCAACTAAAATGGGGCAGGTTATGATTTAAATCGTAGGTTTGTTACTATTCTAATTTCAGTCTATGCTATATGGTTGAAAGATTAATGGATTTAAAAATCATTGCTTATGACAAAGACTCAATTTCTTTAGATTCTTTGCTGATATGAAGGAGAGGATGAGGGCAAAGGTTGTCGGTGTAAACCTATCTGGTGAGGAAATTAAAATATAACATAAGTCATTGTTAACGTCGTCCATTTGTACATAATGTAAAAAATGTAATATTAATTGTGACTGATCACAATTGTCTCTAAAAGCAGGGTATTTGAATAATCTGGAAGTTAAGTGATGTCTTTATTGGATGTTTGGGGACGCCGGAATTTAATCGGGAAACTCAAGATTAGTAAATAAATTGAAAACACCAAATACCACTGATGTCAGTGATTAAAAAATCTTCCTGATAAATATCTTTAAAAATGGTTTGAATTATCAAGAAGATTAATTCAATTTCAATTTTATAAAGAATAAGAATTAAGTTGTTAAAACATTTTATTATTTGCACCTTTTTTTGGTAGATCAAAGACATAAACCCACAGTTTAAAAAGCTTAAAAGTCCTTATCAAATATTAACAATTAAAGAACGATGTTTTTACTTAATCTCTATGTTTATTGTTTAGGTTTAGTAAAAATATTTAAAAAGTTTTATATTGAGTTAACAGTTTCTCACGAATTTCAGTCCATTAGAAACAAAAGAGAAAAATGAATTTTAAAAGAAGTTCGATGGTTTTCACAGAATTTCTTGCAATTTATCATATGAAAAAGAAGGTTTCATGCTTAAATAAAAATTTTCTGTTAAATCGTGAAGGAGTTCTCATAAATAATTAATCTTTAAACATGTTTACAGTTCAATAATAATAATAATTATGGAAAATTTTAATTTTTAATTTTGAACAATTCTGTTTCGCTACTTAGCGATTTCCCTAAAGACCTAATATATGTACCGTGTGGTATTTCTCAGGACTGGATCGTAAGACTCCCTTCTCTCAACGCTCTTCATAATAAAAAGGAAGATAGTAAGGTTCCGAACGTTTATTTCTCTGAGCCTTCAATCTAAACAAGTTTAATAAACCCACAGAAAAAGCTTTGAGTGAAAATCATACAATTACAACAAATAATCCACTCAGGCATTAAAAAACTGTGGCTAGGAACCAATAAACATATACACAATTATCAATCATACTAGAATCAAACCGATAAGCATAAATATATATAAAATAGTTACCACGGTGATCCCAGAATTCTGAACACGGATAATACTTGCAAAACGAATAAACATATACTGATATAAATTTAACTACTACTCCGCGAGAAATCTTGCGTCTGCGCAGTCGGACTGTAAACAGTTCCTAAACTAGTTCTTTCACAATACATTCCGTACAGATCTTCAGGAGGAACTCAGAAATACACAGGGGCGACAAACAGACTTTCTATACGCAGCATGGCTCGCGTAACAAATTCTAAACCGAGATATTTAGCGGCAGATGGATTTTGCCTGCGGCCTCAGCTACTAGAGGATGAAATATTGAAGAGACAGATGAAAGGTTTTCAATAAATTAATATTTTTATTCACAAACATTTGGGGTGAATATTTCTTCCAAGAAAGGGGAAATTTTTTTCAATAAATCAAAAATTTGAAAATACTAGAACTAAGAAAAAAAGGTGAAGTAAAAAAGTTGTTAATTATTAAACTTGTTTAGTATCCCTTATTTTTCCCTAAATGTTAAATATACTTTTGTTATGTATTTGAATGCTTATTAAAAACAATTTTCTGGGATTTTTCAAAAATTTTTAAATATTTAACTTTTTAAATATTTTTGGAATAAAACTATACTTTCAGGGCGCATTCTGTAAAGTATTAATAGTATGCTTTATCCTGTTGATTTATGTGCAAGCCTGTCTTCTCCGTACATTTTAAAACAATAAAAATGTAAATATCTCGCAGATTTCCTGTTTCTATTAGTGGGGTTTCAAAATAAAAATAAATAAAAAATTTAGGTTCATCAATTTTACGCCAAAAATGTTAATAAACTGTTTAGGAGAACGAGTGAGAGGAATTATATTCTGTAACCCGCAGAATCCCCTTGGCCAGGAATATCCACTTTTCTACTTTTTACGCAAATATTCTAACTAATCATTTTATAAAATTTTTCTTTATTTTTTGTTTAAGATTGAAAAGTATTATTTCAGGTGTACTCCAGAGAATTAGGAATTTACAATTACAATTTACCTAACTAAGAATTAGAATACAAAATAAGAAAATTGATTATAATATTCTCTGAACAAAAATTTTCAATGTTTGCTTTTTTGTTAATCCCTTCGTTAAGTTGTAAAGTTTCTTATACAAAAAATGTCTCTTCTAATCTAAACATTTTCTCCATTAAAGGGAGTGATTGCTAAAAATAAAGATTCAAGAGAAAACTGTATTTCCATTTCTTTTCAAGGTTCCTTAGTTTAATTTACGTCCACGTGCAATATTCTCTTTATTGGAAATAATTACAAAAATAATAATCATCAACTTAAACGAGATCAAAACTTGTGTGTGAAATAGAACTACTCTACAACTCTTGATCCACTGCAGACAACTTTTGAAACTGTGGGACAATGGATCAGTTATCAAATCAAATAAATGTTTTAAAAGAATCACTTCATTGGACAAGATACACATAATCAAGGGATTAACAACACTCAAGTTTTGACCTCCTAGTTTGGCCTTGTAAAAGAAATAACCAGAATCGGTATAAAACTTTATGCCTCTCATTTAAGGCAGACGCTGAACTCAAACCTTCGAGTGTGCGAGGTGGGGAAGACTTCACTGCAGATTTTAATTTTGTACATGACGTGCACTTTTTCAACAATTTTCAATTAAATTAGTATTTGTTTAGGGTTAGGTTAGGTTAAGACACTTTCTGGACGCGCTGCGGCTAGGATTCAATCTCGATCTACAAATGTCATTCCCCCTTAATCATGCTTTTAATTAAGATCAGAATTATGTATAATTGTTTTCTCTAGTACATGAGATAATGCGCGTGTGTAGTAAGCATGGCGTACACATTATATCAGATGAAATCTATGCAATGTCAGTTTTTGATGGAACACAGTTTAACAGTGTTCTAAGTTTTACCAAGGAAGAGGTAATAAAAAGTGTTCTAGTGAAACATCATTTTATTTCCAATTTGGGAAAGTTTTTTCGTTAAAAGGATTGTAATCGTAATTCTAAGTGACCCTCCATGCAAAGATGGCAATACCCGATTCACAACGGTACCCTAAAAAGCTTTTTTCAATTAAGTATAAATTAGAAACCAATGCTTCAAAAAACTGATTATTTTCAATTGTGGTTTCTGTACAAAAGTTACTTGCGCTAGTCTATCTTGCAAGAAGAAAAATATAGATTTATCAGAATTAAACACTTTTAAAACTAGAAAAAAAGGCAACATCTTCCACGTTATTGATCACATTAAGGTTTAAAGGGTACCGTTGTGAATCGAAAATTGTCACTTTTGCATGAAGAGTTACTTGAAATTACGCTTACATTCCTTTGTGGTTGAAAATTATAAATTAAGAATTGATCATAAAAACAGTATAGCTATATATCAATTCTGTTCTTGATTCCGTCATATCATTTTAGATTATATATCTATTAAAGGTTTTTGAAGGATTTGATTTAATTCCGTTAATTTAAAAGTTTACAACATATAAAAAAAAATTATTTTCAGATTCCTAATCCTGATCTTGTTCATCATCTCTGGGGGTTCAGTAAGGATTTTGGAATAGGTAATTTATCGACATATCATGAGTGCATGAACTGTCGTCCTGAAATTTATTTAAAAATGTATGAAAGCTGTAATGCTTCATCATTGGTCTGCGCAAAAAGAAAGCTGCTGAGATGAGAGGGTTAAATTCGGGTTTTAAAAATATATCCAAATATTATTGTAGAACGTCACAAGTTTAAGAAACTGCTTTTCATTTTTAATTCAAGGTAAAGTATAAATAGCTCTGAAATATGATTTTCCACGGCATTTGATCTTTAATATGTTGAGAATACGACATTATTAAAAACTCTTACTATTTATTAATATATTTGCTATACATCAAGTAATCTCTGATTGTTTTGAATGTCTGATCATGACTCAAGAACCCTTGACCTGTTCAGTATAATACTAAAGATCAATAAGGGGTCGAAAAGGTGTTAAAATAATATTTTGCAATAAAGGAAACCATTTTTTAAAATCTTAATTTTATTATAAAGATTCATGCTTAATATTTCTTCTATATTCCAATTGAATTTTTTTTTGAGGTTCGGGTGTTCTATAATCCTATGTTGTAAAATGCCGGGGTGGGGGTGAATTGTCCTAACGTGACCATGCAATTAGTTAGAAACATTATCCCCACTGCACTTTATGTATACCATTGTGATTCATTCGATCAGCTAATTTAAAAAGACATTTTTAGCTGGATTTCGAGTTGGAGCGATTCACTCTTTAAATCAGGTAAATCATAAATTAAATCATAAATCATGAACAATACAATACAATTTAATGAGTGAATCTGCATGTTTTGCGGATCCGGATACTGCAGGAAGCAAAATGGTTGCGGATCCGGATACAGCAGGAAGCAAAATGGTTGCGGATCAAATGGATCCATATCCAAATCCTAAGCACTAAGTAAAATGTTATATATTTTTCAGCCATGCAAAAATGTAATAGAGATCTCGCCCTCCCCTCGGTCTTCCCCTCCTATTAGTTTCTAGTTAATTAATGTTAGTAATTATCTTGATGGTCTTTAATTAACACAGTCACAGTTAAGCCTTATACTTTGTATTAAGAAATATTTAGAACAAAGTCACATTTGTTTCCGAAATTATTGTAATGAACGGTTTATTTGAAGAATATAATAGTGTTATATATAAACATAGTTTTTAACTCTTGTGAAAAAAGGAATTATTACTCGTACGAATTTGTGACCTTGTATCTTCTTTGGATTTGATTTTTAAGCACAATAATGATAAAGAAAAATTATCCAGATACATATCACAAGAATTTCAAAGCAGTTTTGCTTTTCATTTATATAGCTGCTCTTCAATAAGAGGATTTATAATTGAAAACATCATAAGATTTCAATCTTACGTGTATTTTACTGAAGTTTGTCGTGCACAGTGAAAATTTAGCTTGATAAAATATAATAAGATTTTAGAGCATATTTTAAAAATCTCTTAAAAGCCAACAAAAAAACTTGAAATGATCAACATTGTTGTTTACTCTAATAAATTGCAGGATCTGATTCGCACTATTGACGCAATGGGGATATTTACTTCCGTTTCAGCACATATCCAACAGGTGGGTATAGGTGGTATTTTATCGAACCACTTTTATTCATATAGATACAGGGTTGCCCACAAAGAATGAGAATTCAGAGACGACTGTACGGTGTTCATCAGTTATTGCTTCTGACCTTTTTCTTTTTTTCGGCAACTGTAAACTTTTCCTTTCAAAGACAAAGCATTAAAAATACAATTCCAATATTTGATAGTTAATAATACATGCATGATAATACGCCACAAACAAATAATTTATCGATTCCCATTTTCCTGTTTTTAATTTCCTTACTCCCTGCGTGAAATAAGAGTAATTATATGGTTATCTTGTAAACTTTATATATCTATAATTACCCCCTGCGTGAAATGAGAGTAATATATAGTTATTATATGGTTATCTTGTAAACTTTGTGTATCTGTAATTACCCCCTGCGTGATATGAGAGTAATTATATGGTTATCTTGTAAACTTTATATATCTATACTTACCATGAAGTGTGTGGTCCAAACAGGCTCCCTCGCTGTGATGCTCACATCTCAATACTTAAAGCGAGTGGCTGAGGGGTCGAATGACATATAGACTTAGACTGATAAGTACTTTTATAAAATTAACTAATTATAACAACCAAAAAACTAACAAAACTGAAACATTTAACAAATATATGAAATACATTAAATCCCGGGTAGAATCTTAGAGTCTGAAACCTAGTCTTAGACGCCGGGCCGACCTCCTCAGACCCTCTGTTTTTGGAAAAAAATATCAAATTTCACCAAATATATGTAATATGAGCAAAAACCATTAAAATATTTGAG
>NW_019396694.1:159647-163577 GCF_000591075.1 Eurytemora carolleeae | reverse complement strand
CTTTTCGGTCTAAAAACGACTCTTTTATTAGTACTAAAACAGAGTCGGGCCGGCGCCCGTTTTTGGGGTCGTGCGGGTCGTTTTCAGACTCTAAAACAGCGTCGCTTGTTCTATGCGGGTAATATTATTTATTGTATTGTGTTCAATACTTGAAAAATAAAGAAAAATATATGTTTTATGAAACTACTGTGGACTTTATTTTTCACACTTATTCCATGGTTAATTTCATTAAATTTGCAGTGCTACAGTGCTGCTGTGCTACCAATATAATAAAGACGACATTATAGTGCAGTTTTACTTTCTATCCAGCTTGCATGTAAACTAAGGGAAGCTGTGAGTTTGATAGGCAAATAATCTTTGCTTTACAAATAATATTTTCTTATATGACACAAAATTGACTGGTTTTATATTTACTGAACACACCTGTCCTCAAGCAAGTTTAAGTTTAACAAAAGTCTCCCAAAAAACCGAAAGCTAGATCAAATATTGTGCATGTTTGTATTTTGTAAAGATGCTAATTTCAAAATTGAGCTTGATCGTCCGAGCTAGAAAATGGCCATTGAATATTTGGCAAATTTTAGAAGAAAATTTTTTCAATACTTCTTAAATTTTCTTTAGATCTCATTCTTAAATTACAAAAAACTAATTGTAACTTAAA
The DNA here is from genome assembly GCF_000591075.1 of Eurytemora carolleeae. Taxonomy (NCBI): domain Eukaryota; kingdom Metazoa; phylum Arthropoda; class Copepoda; order Calanoida; family Temoridae; genus Eurytemora; species Eurytemora carolleeae. The sequence goes on along the minus strand of NW_019396694.1, from coordinate 162,919 downwards.
TGTTGGTGAGACTCAGACCTCTCTTAAGATACCAAAATCGACTTACTGAGACAAGTATTGAGGAAAAGAACAAGAAAATAGGCATTTTTAAAAAAATATGCACCATATATACATATAAAAGGAGGTGACAAATGTTGGAATTCTGAGTTCTGAGGTGGCAGTGTTAAACTCAAACTTGTTAGAAAAATACAAGTCTTCTGATAGGGTTGGAATCAAAACATTCCAAAATATAGTTCCTGTTTTTATCTTTTATTATCTGATTAAGAAAGCACTTTTCACATTAACTTGCATCTTCACAGTAGATGGACTACGGTGTACGGACTTTAGAGTGCTCAATAAACACAAGTTTATGCCACATAAAAGTTCCATGAGTATTCTAATGACTGGTTGTGCAATAGAGCCCCCTTAGTAGTAAGCGATGCACAATGATACAAGAGAAGGGATTCTTGCTGAAACACCCTCAATACCCTTAGGTTAGTCCTTAAACTTGCAAGCTCGGCAAGGGCAAGGATATTTCTAAAAATGTTTTCTTATCTTTTCAAAATTAGCCAATAATCATGGATGAAAATGGAGATGTAGGAAAACAGAAATGCCAAAATATTTGCAGCTGCCATCATCTAAATTTTCAACCAATTTTGTTAAAATAAAATTATAAAAATTTGTTAAAAATATTTTCCACAGCATGTTCTATTGTGTACAAGGACTGTACACGACCAAACAGGAGACATCTGTATTCAGGGATATTTAAGGATCCTTTGAATAGGAAATGCAAAGTCTTTAAAAATAGACAATATTCATAAATATCATTGTTAACACAAATTCAAAATATAAGGAAGACGATTTTACCAACTCAGATGCTGTGGTCTATTCTCAAGACGTGTGTATCCATTTCCGCTATGAAGCACCCACATGTCCCCCTAGCTTAATCATCCCCTCCTCACCCCTCTACACATCCCAGCCCTCAGTCAGGTTAAGAGAGTTGAGCTAGTAACAGCTCCGACACAGGGAGCCTCTTGACTCCTTCATGATGATGACACAGATACTCAGCTAGCAGCAGGCGTGCTTATACCCAAGGGTTCCCAGTTCATCATGCATTCCAGAGACAACATAATCGTTCATAGCCAGCATTACAAGCCGCGATCTCTTCCTACTGATTTTGATAAGCCCTGTTGTCCCAGTTCCTGTTGATCTGCTCCACCAACATGAAGCTCTACAACACTCCCATGAAGTGCCATCAAATATTCATCATTAATTTCTTTGTTAATTTCTAAATCAACCAGTTTTATCTCCGTCTTATATGCAAATATTTCAAAACTTTCGTTTTTAAATAAATGTTAGAAATATCCATTTTAAATCTCTTTATTTTACTAAAGTGACTTTTAAAGTCAACAATCATGTTATTATGATTTATGTTTAAAATTGGAGTATTTCTTTAAAAGTTGTAAAATTTGACCCCTGAATGCAACAAATGGTCGTGAGATGTCAGTCAAAAAACATTACATGGAACCGTAGCATGGCGTGCTGGGACACTATTGGCCTGCTCAGCCTATCCAGGTAGAGTGTATGAACAGTCTGTGTAGTCTGTGGCATGGCTAATGAATGAGAAACTAAACCGTAACGAAGATGAAATCACCAAACTTGAGGATATATCGTATTTAGTTCAATATTGTTTCAGTTAAACAAGTCAAAATTGTGAATCAATCTAACGGAAATATTTCCATTTTAGTTTTGACATTGTATTATTTCAGTTGATAAATTAAACCATTCAATTGAACATAAAATAAAAATAAAAATGAAATAGATCAATGTATATTAATCACGCAAGGCCTAATATCAAATATCAAACATATAGACCAAATATTATATCAGGCGTGATTGTAAATGTATTAAATAAAGGGACTGTACATAATAAAAAATAAGATAAAAATTAAAGCATACAAATTATTGGACAATAAATCTTTTTAAATTTTAAGGCAACAATGCGTCATAAAATATTAATATCTTTGCAACCCAACGTCGTAACTTTAGATATTTCAAACTATCAATTCTATTAAATGAAATATTCTTATTTTGAAATATCAAAAGTTTATACAATCAGGTTACAAAGATCTTGAAATTAGAAAAAAGAGCTTGTGGCAAAGACTCAATTCTTTTGCAAAGATTATGTAAATAAATATAAGATAGTAAGTAGATAATTTTTACCAGAACAGAACCAATAGATGTAAGCCGTAACATTTTGTGCGAAATAAGTAACAGAATGATAAGAATTGTAAAAGAATTCTATTTGTAATTGTTTTAACAGGCAGGTTTAAAATAATATTAACATATTTACATTTAGTAGAATTAAATGGTAAAGAGATTGTATACACATTTTACTATTACATTCTATGAAAATATGCTCCTAATATTCTTATTCACCTTTTTAGATATTCTAAATTTTTAAATAAAACTAGAATCGGTTCAGAATTGAGGCTCTAACACCAAAAGCTTTGAAATCAAATGCAAAGGGTTTGCCGAATTTCATTAAATTTACAAAATACAAATTACAAGGTTTTTGTTTGGCCCAGTGGCCCAGTTATAGATTGGATATTATTTATAAATAATTTAAGTACGAGTCCAACTGAGAATTTGGCATCGAATAGGGACATCGAATACAAAAACAAGTGTTAGGCAAACTTTCTTTCCGGAAACCATTTTAGTTTTCTAATGTATGTTTTCAACACCTTGTAACACTAAAAAAATGTAGCGGGTTTTCTCCCAGCATTTCAAATTTTTAGATATTTTTTGAATTTCTGACAGTCATAAACTTTCCCCACGGGACCATGAAGCTTGGTAGTGAAGTGAAACACAAAATTTGAAACCGATCGGTTTAGCCATTTTTTTCGTTTTTTAGATACAGGCAGACATGGGGAGGAAGGCCAATCACAACTATTTCTCGACCGAGCCATATTCTCCTCATTTTCTCGTCCGAGTCACCTCGAAATCCTCGCCCTTTCGATATAATTTTTTTAAAGTGTCTAATGAAATATATAATTTTTGTAACTCGAAAAAAAAGTATCAATTGAATTAAAATGTTCAAGTTTAAATTCTATAAAATGTTCAATTTTTTACGCGCATTTTTAGATATTCCTGGTGTAGAATGCCGCAAATAATTCTGAGTTTGTAGAACTTAAATCTTTTCTGTTAACTATAGTGAAAACCATAGAACTTTTACGGGTGGTTCCATGGGGAAAATGATAGGCAGAGGTACAGAGGCGCAACTAAGGGGGGGG
>NW_019396694.1:158268-159490 GCF_000591075.1 Eurytemora carolleeae | reverse complement strand
ACCCCCCCCCCCCCCAGCAGAAATAGGGTTAACATGTCCAGATTATTTAAAAAGAGTTTTATCTTTGAGAATTGGAAACTTTTAAACACAAAACAAGCAAAGGACGAGGATTCCGAGGTGGCTCGGACGAGATATTGTGGTGGCTGGTCTTTTTCCCCTCGGCAGACAAACCAACAGAGAAGAAATACAAAAACATGTTTACATTATTTTATATATTTTTAAAATAACTAGTGTTGTGGTAGAGGAATTGAGAAGGGAGTTAATGAGGAACTATTTGAAACATCACGTCGGGGGATTTCAAAAGGCAAAAAAATTCTAATGTGTAAATTTATTTAGATTTGTTAGGAAAAAATGAAAAAAACTGTTTTTTAACAGATAAATATATCTTTAAAAATGATAATATAAAATCGATCAAAAAAGTTAAAGAAGTTAAAGAAGTCAATGAAATGTGATTAATACAATAAACTTTGTTGAAAATTTTGTTTAAAAAACGATTTGAAAATAAAAATTTTGTCAAAAAAAAATCCTACAAACTGTTTTTGTATGAAACTTTATCAGGATAACATCTAACATGCATGTTTATAACCGAGATTTTCACCTAAAACAGTGTAACATGTTTTTTTGTACATTTTAGACAGTTATTACAATCAGTATACTATATACAATGTTGAAAATTGTTACAAATTTCATTTTGTAAATGATTATTTAATGAATATTTCATTTTTGTAAAAATTATCAGGAAGAATTTTCAAAATACAATTTGTTATCTAGAATTAAATTCCCAGCCCAAAATGTATATTACTAGGCTTTTAGGGCGCTTCGCGCCCATCTTCTATTTAAATTGTCAACATTTTTAAACAAAGAAGAAAATAATTTTTTTGCGGATTTAAAAAAAAAATTCGCGGATTTTCAAGAATTTAAATTTTTTTTACAAAATTAAAAACCTTTAAAACACATTTTTTAAATTTTTATCATTCATAAACCTTCCCTGTGGTCACGTGATGTCCCACAAAAAATTTGGGCAAGATCGGTTCAGCCGTTTTGACGTTTATATGATACAAACTAACAGACACCAAAACAGACAAGCCAAATTTATAAAACTAGCCTTAGAGGGCGCTTCGCGCCCATCTTCTAAATTAATTGTGAACATGTTCTCTTCGTGTACATCGTAAAACAAAACAAAAATAATTCGCGGATTTTCACAAAAAATTTCGTGGATTTT